>NC_056725.1:356789088-357089088 GCF_019279795.1 Protopterus annectens
CCAGAACATTCTTATGACTTATCATTGCTGGAGCCTTCCTGTGTCCTGACAGAGTGCTCTTCAAACTATCTGGAGATATACAGAGCTGAGTATATTTTTCTGGCACTTCAGAGTTGTGTACTGGTAATTGTTGTTTGACTAATTTTATATCATTGCTGGCTGACTTCAGAGTTGTGCACTGTTATTTTTGCTTCACTGTATAGTTTTTCAGATCTCTGCTGAAGGTGTTGGTTTTCCCATACCCACCCTTCCTATTCCTGTGTTGTTGTTTAAATTTGGAGGTTGCCCGCCCCCACTGTAGATTTGATCTGGGACACTCCCCCCAGTCCCATCTCTTTACCTCATTCTACCAAATAGACTCCTTCTGCACTTGTTTTTAGTCATTTTTAATTTAATTGCATTTTTTAAACTGTTTGGTCTAACAATGCTACATACTCAAGTGTGCTAGCTTGCACTGCATTTGAATTGTTTTTACTGCTGTTTTAGTTACTTTTCTGTATATATATATATATATATATATATATATATATATATATATATATATATATATATATATATATACCTTTCCTGTAACTAGTGTAGTCCAGATTCAGATTTGCTGTATCCAGGACTGTATGTAAGCTTGTGAGCCCCCCAAGCTTTCTGTGTTGAAGGGAAGCTTTCTAGCTTATCAGTGGGAGTGGTAAACTCTAGGTAACCTATCTACCACATAAGGAGTGGTTCTGGCCCAGAAATTGTAGTTATTAGCCGTTTGTGCAGTTTTTCCATCTCTCTCAACTTTCTGATCTAAAAGCTCACATTTGCACTTGTTTCCTTCCTTTCCTGTAACTAGTTTAGTCCAGATACGGATTCTTAGTTTTAGCACTTGAATTTGCTTATTCATGATCAGCACTTGTTCAGAACTTGTAAGCACTAAATAACCTACTAATTACTACAGCACTCAACCTTCCTCATTACCTAGAGGAAAACAGTTTTGGTACTTACTTTCCTCACTTGCCTAGGGAAAAACAGCTCTTGTACTCACTTTCCTCACTTATCCAGAGGAAAATAGTTTTTTTATTCAGGCATGTCCAAGGGTCAGCTCCCAGTGTTCTCTCCTGTCTATCTGATGAATCTGGGCATCTTGGGCAATGTAGAAATTGCCTCATGTACACAGACAACCCTCTCCTCCTACCACCCAACACTACAACCTGTGAGAGATGCACTTATCTAGCCAAACTGGAGGTAAAGCTCTCTCCAATCAAGACTGAACCTGACAGTCAAGAGGAGAAGGTAAACACATGCACCACACCACACTCATCACATAGTCTCACTAAAGCTACACCACCAAAATCCACACATAGAAACACAAAAACATTTGCGGATGCTCTCAATAATAATCTGCTCAAGCAACAGAGACCTCCAAAGCAGAAATGCAAACAATCTCCACCCCCCCCAACACAACCCAAATGACACATAGCACGCAGGCTCAGTGTGCCACTCAACCACAGCCAAGAAGGCAAAACAACGTACCCAACACACTAGTCATAGGTGACTCTATAGTCAGGCACACTGATGTCCGACTCACCAGGCTAAACAAGGAGAAGGTTACTCTCAGCTGCCTGTCAGGTGCCAGGATCCACCACATAACCCACGCACTCAGGTCACTCCACAACAAGTACAAATATGACTCTGTCATTGTCCATGTTGGTGTGAACGACCTGAGACATACCTCCCTGGACTACATGAAAAGAGACATGGAAGAGCTCTCCAATCTTGTAGCCCAGGCAGGTATGACCCTAGCCCTGAGTAGCATTCTGCTATCACCCAGAATGATGCCGCTGTACAAGGACAAAATGATTGACTTCAACAATTGGCTAAGCTTCTGGTGCCATTCTAAAGGGATCCAGTATCTGTCTGACTGGGATGACATGATCGACAGACCACAATGCTTTGCCAGAGATGGCCTGCACCTGTCACCTCTGGGATTCCGGATACTAGCTAAGGTTCTTGCCACCCCTATAGTGCCTTTTTTAGGTAAGGTTCAAATGACAAATTCACCACCATAACAGGAACAGGCAAGCAAAAACTGAGGGTGATGCTACTCAATGCTAAAAGTCTAAATCTCAAAATGCACTCACTTGAGGCACTCCTTAAAATGGAGAACATGGATATCTGTGCAGTGACTGAGACCTGGTTCAAGGCTCCAGAGAGCACCCCCGCACTACGAGGCTATAACTCATACCACGCTTTTCAGCCATGTAACCTGGGCCGGAACAGAAAAGGTGGAGGTGTATCCATATTCATTAAGGATATCCACACTTCCAGGCTAGTTGCTCAGCATAATGCAGCCGAGGTTATCCAAGTGCAACTAACTCTGGGCAAAACTGCAATCCAAATTGTAGCTTGCTACAGATCCTCCACCATGCACCAGGATTCCCACTCCTCTTTTCTTGATGTACCAGAAAATATTAGGGTTCAACCAAACACCCTAATAATGGGCGATTTCAACTACCCCACCATTAACTGGGAAAACTACTCATGTACCAACTCCTTCGCTCAATGCTTTCTGGAATTCATAAACTCCAATGCCCTGGATCAACTTATCCACACCCCCACCAGGGGCAACAATATCCTAGATCTAGTCATTACCAACATGAGTGACCGGTGTTCCACACCTTAAGTCAATGCCTCATTGGTCCGATCCGACTATAAGCTAATTACCCAAGATATCCACATCCTGCCCCCCACCTCCCATTAAGAAAACCATGGTAAGAAATTTCTCCAAAGCCAACTTCATGCTTTTTAAGACAGAAGTGGTGAACTTCATGACATGCATGCAGATGGGCAATACAGTTACGACTACTGAATCCTACACAATTGCACTTTATAAGCACTTACATGAGTGCGTGGATCGTGCTATCCCAAACAGAACCAAGACGCTATCCTCCAAAAAAAGGAAGCTAATCTGGTGGACCCCTGCCATAAACAAACTGTACAACAGAAGGAAGAAACTGTTGCAAAAGAGAGTGAAACCCCATGAGTGGAGGAGCTCCCTGGTCAGCCTCAGTAAGAAGCTGCGATCCCTGATAAAATCCTCCAAAGCTAGCTATGAAAACAAAATTGCCACTGATTCTAAAGACAACCACAAAGCATTCTATAGCTATGTCAAGAATCTCAATGGCAACACTCAGATCTGCTCTGAGTTACAGCACAATGGCACTAAATATACAGACCCAACTGATATTGCCAACGCCCTGGCAGATAGGTTCTGTGCTAACTTTACCCCCCCCCCCACCCCCTAAAGAGCCCATCTCTATACCAGAAGAATGCAAAGTTCCTGTAATCACGGCTGCTCAGGTAAAAAACACACTCTCCAAAGCCAAGAACACAGCATCCATGGGACCAGACAACATCCCAGGCTGCGTTCTACATGAACTGCAGAACGAAATGGCACCCCACCTAAGTACCATGTTCAATCATAGCATCACCTCAGGCTTTGTGCCTGCTGAATGGTGCACAGCAACGGTTATCCCACTCCACAAGGGGAACTACTGCCCCATTAGCCTGATGAGCCTGGTCTGCAAGGCCATGGAACGTATCATCATGGAACATATAAACAAAGACATTGGTAATCTCCAAACTCTGGACCCCACACAGTTTGGGCTTGTAAAAGGCAGATCATGTCTCCTAAACCTGATAGACTTCTTTGAAGCAGTCACCAAAGCCGTAGACAAGGGTAAGGTGGTTCACACAGCCTATCTAGATCTTGCCAAGGCTTTTGACACCATCCCCCACTCTGGAATTATAGATAAACTCACTAAACTAGGTATAAATCCGTATGTCACAAGATGGGTTACTAAATGGCTCACTGACAGAACCCACACTGTGAAAGTAGCAGACTCCAAATCCGACTTCAGACCAGTGATAAGTGGAGTACCACAGGGTTCAGTCCTGGGTCCACTCCTGTTTGGTATCTACTTCTTTGAAGTACAGACTAACACAGAAGGTCTTTGGCTAATGAAGTCCACAGATGACTGCAAACTAGGAGCCATAATCAAAACTCCTAACGATGTGGACATCCTACAAAAAGGCCTCACTGAGACAGATGCCTGGTGTCAAAGCCATGGCCTCGAGCTCAATGCCAAAAAGTGCATTGTCATCCCCTTTGGTAAAAACTATGTACCCATGAACTACCACTTAGGTGGTAGTATACTTAACACCGAAAGTGAGATAAGAGACCTTGGGACACAGGTGGACAGTAGTCTCTCCTTTGATAATCACATCACCACAGTAGTCAGGAAATCCTTCTACATGGCACACCACATCATAAAAGGTTTCTCATCCAGAAAAAAAGAGTTCATTGTTCCCCTCTACTCATCACTCATTAGACCCATTATAGAGTACAACCCCCCTTTTGGTATGTACCTCACAAGACATCTACAACAACTGGAAAGGCCACAGAAATACCTCACAAAGAGGATTACCGGCCTCAAACAGATGCCCTATGCAGACTGGCTCAAAAAACTCTAGTTTTACTCCATCGCATATCGCCTACTCAGAGGTGATCTCTGCCTAACATACAAAGCTATGTCAAACCCAGAGCTGTTGGACATGCTCCATTTAAAGAAATCCCAATCCCTCCGAGCTACACGCACTAGGGACCTAAACCTTGTCACCACAATAAACAGAACATGCCGGAGGGATAGATTCCTGTCCCAGAGACTTCCCATACTCTGGAATAAACTACCTATCTATATCAAACAAAGCTCCTCATTAGCACTCTTCAAGAAAAATCTTGATGATTGGATGGGAAATAAGAAATTCACCGCGGGGATCACCTCTGTGGCTCTGCTCAACAGTGGCACAGGAAAATAATTTTCTTGGGTGGCAAAAGCCAGGGTACCTTTTTGGCTGGGCTTGTATAGGCCCCAGGTCCAATAGCCTAGTACCTACCTATGAACCTATGAACCTATGACACCTCCTCTAAGCCTGTGATGCATTACATAGTTTATACCCAGCACATCTGTGTCCCTGTGTAGGTACACAGTTGTTCTCCTCAGTACGCTTACTGTCATGTATATATTATTTGAAGCAGACTTTGTACATGTGAGTTAGTCTGTTTCAGGTTCAAGGCTGGAGGTACAGCACTTATATAGTTTATTTATTTATTTGACATTTGTTAACTGGGTTGGTCCATCTGAGCTAGAAGTCCATTTTCAGTGCAGACCCGAGGAGAAAAGCTCCAGGAAATTACATACAAGAAATTAATAGAACATAGAAAATTTTATTTTAAATTATACAATATAGTAAAATAAAAAGTAAAACACTGAATATGTTCAAACGTTTAAGGAAAATACAGTTACAATAAACAAAATAGAATGAGACCAATACAACAGAAGTCTGGAAATTTTAAATATACATAACTTGTATTTTCAGATGAGGCATGGAATGTAAATAATAAAGGCAGATTGGAGTCAATGTTCTATAAAAGTGTAAATAACTGCAAAAACAGATGGAGTGCATATATAATTACATTATTTTTAGTTGTTGTGGATACATAGTTGTCACACTACAACATGAGTATAGCTATATAAAATTGTGAGAAAGGGATATTTGTAAGAAAAGTAGCCAATAAAATTATTAGAGGGGAAGAGAAGTGAGTTAAAATAAGAGACATGCAAGCATCTGTCAACAATGAAAAATAATGTGCTGCTGTAAAGGGGGATTGTGATTTAACCACAAGATCTAAGGAACTTGTGAGAGGAAATTTTGCTAGTAATTTAACAGGTCTTCTACTACAGGGTATTGTTATCTGGTAATTATATACTTTTAATACAGATATTGTAATCTGGGCTGTATACATATATGCTTTTGCCATATGTCACACAGTGCAAAGACCATAAATGAGGAGGTTGCAGACTCTGGATTTTTGGCTAGGCTACTGCAATGTAGAAAGGTGTCCCTTACAGTTTATGTCAGTATTGCCTTTAACAAGTGATGTCATTCAGTTTAAATTAGCCAAATTAGTCAGGAACTAGTACTGTAAGAATGAATTTGTTCATTTATGAGGTCTGTGGACATAAACAAGGAAGGTCTGGTTGCTTATGGGGGCTGGAAATGCACATGTATGAGCTGTAGAGTATGCAGGAAAAATTATACAGGATTCTTAGCTTGGCTTTCTAAACTATGTACTTTTTGTAGACTGACATAGTTAAGAGACAGAGAGAGAGAGAGTGTGTGTTTGTGTGTGTGTATTTGTTTGGGTGTGTTTTCCTGTCAATCTGTTTTTGTATGTGTGTTGGTGTAGGACAGTGAGAGTGAAGCTTATATAATTCATTGTGCTGTCATATTCAAACTGGCATTCTTAACGACTAAAGATGGAAAATATGAAGGTATTACTGATCAATGCTAGGAGATTAAACAAGAAACTCCACTCTCTGAAAGCTCTTCTTATCCTGGAGGATATTGACATTTGTGTAGTGAGTGAAACATGGTTTAAAATAGAGGAGAGCACGCCAGCTGAAGGGCTATAATGCCTTCCACTTGTTTAGACCAGCTACTACACAGGAGGGGAAAAAAGTTGGAGGTGTCTCAGTCTTCATCCAGAATACAAACATCCAAGGCCGGTAACGCAGCATAATGCACTAGAGCTTCTTCATGTCCAAATAACCACCAGAATGGTCTCTTACCATATATTAGCTAATTATAGAACTTCCTCTATGACCAAAAAAAAGCCATAATACCTATCTACAGGAAATAGAATTACTCAGTATTAAACCCAATACCATTTTCCTAGGTGATCTAAACTATCCAACTATAGACTAGGAAACCTACACTACTATTAGTGCAAAAACACAGAGATTCCTGGACTTTGTAAATACAAATGCCCTAGAACAATTAGCTAGAGCACTCACCAGGGGGAATAACATCTTGTATTTTGTTCTTACTGATACGAGAATAACTTGCACCATCCTTCGCTTATCCTTATCACTTGTTAGGTCTGACCATAAAGCAACTCCCTTTGAAATAAAATGGAAACCAGAGATTTCTTCCACTCAAGGTGCCTTTAGAAATGTCTTTAAGACAAACTACCTACTCCTAAGTCGTACACTAGCAAGCTCCATATCCCTGCCAAACCTAGATAACTCCACTGAATAGGTAGAAATGTACACCACCACACTATACCAGCATGTTAATAGTAGGAATAAGCTCAGGATATACCCCAAAAACAAATCCACATGGTAGAACCATAACATCAACCAGCTTTATAATAAAAGGAAAAGAAGAGTAATTCCCAGAATGTTAGAGTCCTTGTCAATGGAATAAACAAACAACTTAATAAAATCCACCAAAGCCATTATAAATCAGTTAACCAGGCCAGAAACAATCACAAGGCCTTTTTTAGTTATGTCTGCAATTTTAAAAGCACAAAGCAGCAATTTTTTGAGCTGATTATGAATGGCATTACTTACACTGAGGCTGAAGATATAGTGAACCTTCTGGACAATAAATTAAACTCTAACGTTACCTCTCATTTCCCTTTGTCTGTCCTTCAAGATATACCCAAAAGTGGCTCACCTCCAGCTATTGCACAAGACCAAGTCCTAAAAAGTGGTATCAAAAGCTAACAATACTGTACTGAAAAGTCCTGACAATATCTCTGGATGGCTCTTACTTAGCATAAAGCCCAATTTAGCCACACCCCTAACAACACTGTTCAATCTCAGCCTCCATGAAGGTTTTGTACCAAGGATATGGAAAACAGCTGCAGTCATTTGCCTGCATAAGGGTGGACCTTCTACAGACCCATAAAGTTGACCAGCCTCATAAGCAAAGCCTTGGAAAGACTTATCATGGAACTAATCAATCAGGACATAGGCAACCTCCAAAACACTGGACTCATCTCAATGTGAAGTCATCAAGGGCAGGTCATGCTTACTCAACTTGGTGGATTTTTTTGAAAAGGCCACCAAAGCAATAGATAAATGGAAAATGGTACACACTACATACCTCGACCTGGCCAAAGTTTTTGATGCAATTCCCCATTCATAGGTTCATAGGTAGGTACTAGGCTATTGGCCCAAGGGCCTACGTAAGCCTAGCCAACAAGGTTCCCTGGCTTACGCCACCCAAGAAAGTTATTTTCCTGCGCCACTGTCGAGCAGAGACACAGAAGTGGTCCCCGGGGTGTATTTCCTATTTCCCATCCACTCATCAAGATTTTTCTTGAAGAGTGCTAATGAAGAACTTTGCTTGACATAGATGGGTAGCCTGTTCCAGAGTATGGGAAGTCTCTGGGATAGGAATCTATCCCTCCAGCATGTCCTGTTTATCATGGTGACAAGGTTTAGGTCCCTAGAGCATTTAGCTCAGAGGGATTGGGATTTCTTTAGGTGTAGCATGTCCAACAGCTCTGGGTTTGACATAGCTTTATATGTTAGGCAGAGATCACCTCGAAGTAGGCGATATGCTATGGAGTAAAGCTGGAGTTTTTTGAGGCGGTCAGTGTAGGGCATTTGTTTGAGTCCTTAGTAGAAAAGCTAAATAAACTGGGGAAAAAACCTATATCACCTGCTGGATTGTCAAGTGGCTCACAGATAGGATGCAGGAAATAAAAATAAAAAATTGGGAAAGTTACCGCCACAAAGACCCCAGAGTTCTGTTCTGGGACCTTTCCTTTTTGGAATCTCCATTTCTGAATACTAGAGGGCCCTGGCTGACTAAGTTTGCAGATGGCTGCAAGCTAGGATCAGTCACTGAATCTCCAAATGATTTAGTCATCCTGCAGGAAGGTTTGTCTCAAATAAATATGTGTTGTCAAAATCCTGGATTGAAACTAACTGCCAAAAATAATGCATTACTATATCCTTTGAGAAGTCATCTACCCCAGGGAACTGTCACATTGACAATATACTCCTAAGAGCTGACCCAGATGTTTAGGATTTTTGGAACTTATGTGGATGGTGACCTAACTGTTGAAAAACATGTGTCTATCGATGTAATAAAGTCCTTTTATATTGCACAAGGCATCATCCTCCAACCCAATACTGATGGATTTATTGTACATCATCAAGTCAAATGGAATTATAAATACTTGGTCTAGGGATCTAAACCTCTTCTGTAATATCAACAGAGCAGTTTGAAGGGGCATGTATACCTTGTAGAGAATACTGCTAGTCAGAAACAGGCTCCCTGTCCACGTAAAGCAAAGTTCATCCCTGTCCATATTCAAGCACAACTTGAATAGATGGAAAAACGTACATCAGGGCTGCCCTCTGTACTACTAATGGACAGTGGCAGCTCATAAATGCTTTATCCCATGCATAGGGCCCCTCAAATTATATATAGTATGATCCCAGTTATTTGCATTAGAGGTAAATTATAATTATTAGCCATGGTATGGGTATGGTCAGTTCTTTAGAAATGCAGAGCTGGATTGTAGTCAAATGGATCCCTAGGCAGCATAATTGACCAGCCCCCCATGTAGCCATTCCAGTGTCCCATTACTTGGCTGTCTCTCCTCAATTACCATAAACAGTGTTCAAACCTGTCAGTGTGCACACTATTTTTCTTATTTACTTTTACAATGATTACAGATACTTGCATTTAGTTCAAAACTTTTATATCAAATTGTATAGAAAAAAACACTGATGTCTGTTTTCTAAAAAAAAAACTTTCACACTGAAAATAGACTTAGCATGAGAAACAGTAAACTTCTTTTCCCTTGAATCTCACATTTAGTGAAAAATGTGTCTGGCTAACCATTAAACTACAAGAGACTTGACTTCTAGTAACTGAGGTTCAGAGTTTGGCTCTGAACCAAATAATTTAGCTAGACAGTGCTCCTAACTTGAGCAACACACACACACACACACACACACACACACACACACACACACACACACACACACACACACACACACACTCACACACTCACACACACACACACACACACACACACACACACACACACACACACACACACACACACACACACACACACACACCTAGTTCCCTTCTCCTTGCTGGGGAGGGTACACCATCCTTTGCGCTCATCTACACTCCCTACTTATTTTCTGTTACACTCTCCACAAACCCCAGCCCCCTCTCTCTACACTCAATGAGTTGAAGCCATTCATCTGTGACTTGTCCTGATTAATGCTGACAATGCTGCTGCTCATATGTCCCGCTCATGTTTCTCTGCATATACATGCAGGTGGACGGTGCTGAGTGCTTACTTACATTGCAGGTATAGTCACATCCTATGCTGCAAGAATTTCTGGGGCTTTTAAAGATGTAGTTGAGGAGAATTTCTGGGGCGTTTAATAACATAGCTGAGGACGCTTCTGTGGCTACCTACAAGAGAAAGATTTATTTTATTTTTTAAAGCATAAGGGGCTCCCCAGCCAGCAGGCCCTAGGCAGCTGCCTAGGTTGACTAGTGCTGGATCCAGGTCTGAACAAATGGGATAAGTTAATTCCAGCACAAAAAGGGAGATTTGCTAGGCTTGAAAGGCCTGCAGGGGCAGCTATCTTACTACTTACCAATGAATCCACGAACCTATGAAAAGGCGTTGGTTCACAGGTGGCTACTAGGCATGCAGTCCAGGAGATCATTAAGGAACCAAGCCCAGTTTCCCAATTGCCCCAATGTACTGACTGGTTAAGTGACTTGGTGAAAGTCACACAGTATGCAAATGAAGGTAGAAAGATAATCCAACCACCTGGGGAGGAAATAGTATCCACAGATGTCTGCTCTTCTGTGCTCTCTGTTCAGCCACTGACACTGAATGACAATAACCATGTCCACTGACTAAAGAATTTGTGTGCTTCTTCAAAGTAACAAGTAAACTGCAGTCTAGGAGACATTCAGCTAGAGCTGACCAGATTATTAAAATGGTTGTTGCCCATGTTCATTCAGTAGGTTGTGCATTAACAGAAGATTTTGCAGGCTTTGAAACTTGATGAAATTGTTCAATGTAGTTGTACATTTTGGTCAACCTCATGCAGGTTAAGTGCGCATTGTGTCAGTACTCCTAATGACACAATAGATAAAAACATAAAACATGAATCTCTGTGTTAAGCTTCCATTTCTACTGCAGACTTGAAGAATAATAACATGCAACTGATAAGCAAAAGATGAACTGATGAACTATAACTTTCCTAACTTTATCTTTTTTTCCCCAAAGGAAACACTATTTAACATGTCAAAACAGTCTTGGAAGATCCAAGTATATCTCTTATGTTTAATGCCTGTAATTGCCACAACAGGGTTTTAAGGTACATCAGAACAAGAGGTAGGCTATTTTGCATATACTAGAAATGACAGCTATTATCCTAGTCTGACATACCATCATGCTTATCCTATATGTGACCGAATTGACATTTCTTTATAATGGGATAGGCTCATGTAGTGGATGACATTATACATTCTTTCCACACTAAGTTTGTGTATCATCTCTGTCTTTCTAACTGCCATTAACATAATTGAACTAGGAAGATATAATTTCACAGAGGATAGAGTCACTTTATCAACAGCCATTTATTTCACCGCAGATAGATTGGAGACATTGTGCTAAAACATCTTTCGGCAACAATGGAGTCTTCCCTTTTTTCCATGGTTGTAGAACCTTGGAGTAGGCATATGTAATTTCAGGAGATGTGGAGGACTTGTCCTCTGCAAAAAATGTTTTAGAGAATTGCTGAAAGGTGTTTTTGCATGATTTTTTTTAATCTATCAGCAGTTGAAGAAACAGCTGTTGATCGATTGACATGACTCTATTTCACAGTCATAAGAGTATTTCTATAATCCCACTTGATCCTTATTCCAAGCTATAGGACCATTATTAATGCAATCCTCTGGGCTATGGATCAGTACAAAAGCAGAAATACCAGTATATGCAGGCCTGATTTGTTGAGTCTACAATGTAACACATTATGAATAGGTCCTCAACAGATCTGACTTCCCCGTTTTGTAATGTGAGACATTATAAGTCGCTCATCAATTTACAAGTGGGCCATCAGATTAGAGTCACTTTTAGTGCTGCCTAGGATATTAGGCCTTATTAAGCTATCTTTTAGTTCATAATTATATTAAAAACTTGTTTATAATCAAATTAAAAACACTGTTTCAACAAAGCATCTGATGTATAATCAGACATAAGCATTTTAATACTAAATGCTTATTTTGCTTACTTTTTTGCCTTTGGGAATTAATTGCACATAGAAAACTAGTGCCTTAGGGGGCGTGGCCAAGGATGAACACAGGATAGCAGCAGATTTCTTCAGCTCCACCAATTTCATTACATTGACAGGAATTAATTACTTAAAAAATTAATTCTTGAAGTAATTTTCTTTCTAAATATGTTTGTTTTATATAGTTCTTGAACTATATCTAAAAAAGAAAGGAAATCTTAATAATATTCCTGTCAGAAATTACTTTGGAAATTTTCCTGTCAGTTTATCAGTCTGAAATGAGTTCCAGTAAGACAAATTCTCAAGACTCCAGCATCAAGAAAGAACTTCAGTCTCTGATAATTATAGTCCAGCAACTTACTGCTAAGATGGATAAAATGGATACTAAAATTGACACTTTCATAGAAAAAACTACAAAACAAATAGACTTGTTACATATGGACCTGCAACAACAGAAGATCCAGATGACAGGCATAGAAGAAGCTGTGAATGACATGGAAAATAAAATACAAGAAGAGGAAATCAACATTGAGTTTCTGCTGAAACAAAATACACATTTACAAACAAAGCTGGATGACCTGGAAAATAGATCTAGGCGCAATAACATTAGGATTTTTGGACTGCCAGAAAATATTGAAGGTAACAATATTACTTCTTTTTTAACAACATGGCTCCCTAAAACTTTAGATTTACCAGAAGCATTCTCTTTTGGTATCGAAAGAGCACATAGATCTATAGCTAATACTAACTCTAACAAAAACTATCCTAGATCAGTTATAGTTAGATTTCTTTCATCTTTTGATAAAGAGATGGTTCTTAAATCTGCTTGGGCTAAAGCTCCTGTTAAGTTTAATGAGACAACTGTGTGTTTTGACAATGACTATTCTTCCATGGTAATTGCTAAAAGAAAAGTTTTTCTGCCACTAATAAGGGAGCTTAAAAAAGCACAGTTTAAAACATACCTTCTGTTTCCTGCCAAGCTTAAAATCTTCCTTCCTGATGGTCCTAAGGTCTTGATGATTTAGACTCTGCTTTACTGTTTGTCAAAGAAAAAGGATTTTGGATAAAATAGAAGAAATGGAATGGGCTAGTTCTTCATTAAAGAGATTGGCAACTGAAGCTTCCTGGAAGACTTCAGAGAAGAAGAAGAGACTAAAAACAAATGATTTGTTATATGTTTTTTTTCTCTCTCATCATTTTAGTTCATTATTAATCTTTTTGAATATAGTTCCTGCATTTCCAGAAAGCCACAAATATTTTGGAAAGGATTTAATCAAAGTTATTCTCTATGTGCAAAGAAATGTTTTGTTTCATAACCAGTCAAAATGCCTGAGGATTTAATGGCAGGCTGTGACTCGATTTGTTTCTCTTTCTGAAAAAAGTAAGGTTAGTAATTTGATACATTTTTTTATCTTTACCTTTTTTTTTTCCTTCTTCTTTTATTATTTTCTTTGTTAAAACAATGACATTCTATTTAGATTATGTAGTGGGTAAAGGGTGGGGGAGGGCAGGGAGAGAACAGTAATGAAAATATCATTAATAGAATAATAACATATTTATTTCTTGTAAAAGTTTATAAGTTCTTCAAATGCTATTTCTAATTATACTTTCTTGATTATACTGCTTATGCTTGTTTGTAAATAATCTGTCATGCTTTAACTAATAATAATCAGAACTAAATAAGAATAAATAATATGTTTTATTTTTAACTCTATTAATATAAACAGTAAGTAACATTCCATTGTATATACTTCTTACAGCTTTCTCTTACATTTGTTTATTTCTGCCTCACTCCCTTTTATTTTCTACTCTCTTTTCTTTTCTTTATTAATATATAGAAATGCTTTTGACTGTGTGGGCACAGTGAATAATAGGATTTGTATGAAAATTGAGTTGGGAGAAGAATGCTGAGTTTTATTGCTTGTTGCTAATTTTGAGTTTAATTTCACTTGCATAGAGGCTGTGATGATCTGTGGAATACATTGTGGAGGTTCTGTCATGTTTAGATGCATTTACACTGCTAAATGAATGTTTGTCACTAGTTTTTAATAAGTTTCCCGCCAAAATGTTAAGAGAGACAATCTGGGATGTGGGCTGTCTCATGCACAGTGTCCTTGAGTTACCTCAGAATCTTCAAATCACAGAATTCTCACAGAGAAACTGAAAGCAGTTAGTATAAACATTGACAAGGTTATCACACTGACACACCACAGATTCAGGAAAAATACTCTGTTCATAAAATATGTCAGTTATAATGAGTTTAAATGATGTAGTTTCTTGTAGTAAGTAAATGTCTTATTTTAGAAGGCATAAAAATGAAACATTTATTTAAATGTTTTTGAAAATCTACTTAACAGCAGCATAATAATCTGTGTTAAAAATTTGTGTTCCAAACATATACTTTACTATAACTCATTTACTTCATCTGATTGACAAGCATAAATAATCTTATAACTCTATTCTGGAAGAAATGTCATGTGATATATTTTAAAGCAGTAGGTTAGCATGATTGTAAAATCTGGTTACTAATATGTGTTTGCTGTGCATTATTTTGTATAAAGCAGACAGATTTATTCTAGGGACAGCAAGTAGGATAGTGCTCTACAAAGACACAACTCAGTGAGATCAGATATATATATATGTGTGTGTGTGTGTGTGTGTGTGTGTGTGTGTGTGTGTGTGTGTGTGTGTGTGTGTGTGTGTATGTGTGTGTGTGTGTGTGTGATGGCTTTTTCTGAGAATCTGCATAACTATCCAATATGATTTATAATAATTTCTATGAATACAATATTTTACTCTATTGACAAAATGAATGTTTGCCACAAGTTTTAATAAGTTTCCCGCCAAAATGTTAAGGGAGACAATCTGGGATGTGGGCTGTCTCATGCACAGTGTCCATGAGTTTCCTCAGAAGCTTCACTCAGAATTTTCACAGAGAAACTGAAAGCAGTTAGTATAAACATTGACAAGGTTATCACACTGACACACAACAGATTCAGGAAAAATATTCTATTCATAAAATATGTCAGTTATGATGAGTTTAAATGATGTAGTTTCTTGTAGTAAGTAAATATCTTATTTTAGAAGGCATAGAAAATGAAACATTTATTTAAATGTTTTTGAAAATCTACTTAACAGTAGCATAATAATCTGTGTTAAAACTTGTGTCCCAAACATATACTTTACTATAACTCATTTAATTCATCTGATTGACAAGCATAAATAATCTTATAACTCTATTCTGGAAGAAATGTCATGTGATATATTTTAAAGCAGTAGGTTAGCATGATTGTAAAATCTGGTTACTAATATGTGTTTGCTGTGCATTATTTTGTATAAAGCAGACAGATTTATTCTAGGGACAGCAAGTAGGATAGTGC
The DNA here is from genome assembly GCF_019279795.1 of Protopterus annectens. Lineage (NCBI taxonomy): Eukaryota > Metazoa > Chordata > Ceratodontiformes > Protopteridae > Protopterus > Protopterus annectens. Next base: position 356,804,645 of record NC_056725.1, read on the forward strand.
TCTACAAAGACACAACTCAGTGAGATCAGATATATATATATATATATATATATATATATATATATATATATATATGTGTGTGTGTGTGTGTGTGTGTGTGTGTGTGTGTATGTATGTATATATGTGTATGTGTATATGTATGTGTGTGTGTGTGTGTGTGTGTGTGGGTGTGTGTGTGTGTGTGTATATGTGTGTGTGTATATGTATGTGTGTGTGTCTGTGTTTATGTGTGTGATGACTTTTTTTTTTAGGTAATAACGCAGGTGTTTCTGAGAATCTGCATAACTATGCAATATGATTTATAATAATTTTTATGAATACAATATTTTACTCTATTGACAATAATGAGTTTAAGTAAATGCTCATATACAAACAATTCAAGATTTTTTTGGAAGCTGTTGATAGAATTCACATGACAGAAAATAGATGCATCTTAATGCATGTAATGTCTGAATCATATTAGCCAAAGTTTTTGATTTAAATGAATGTTAGAACCTAATTTTCTCTCCTCTTGATTTCTAACATTAAGATTATTTGAATGCTATTAGAATACAAGTGTTATGTATTACATAGATCTATATAATAGTATGAACAGTTTTTAAAAAAAAAAAAAAAAAAAGTTTATTTTAGTTTATATGATGCTGTTTTACCAAATGTGTAGTTTTGTCTTGATAGATAATTGTATTGAAAACTGTTAACCTCAGTTAAATATAACTAGTATTAAATTGATAAGGTGGTAGCTGAGGTACTGCTGCTTAGGGTAGGGGGTTAACTTGAGTAGTAAATATTACTCTAAGTTGGAGTTTTCAACTCCAGGCGGGATGCAAGGTTTAATCCTTACATTATTTTCACTTGTTCATTGTTATATGTATATAGTTTTGACATCCACAATATATTTTGTACACTCATTGTCACTACAAACAAAATTGAATCCTATACAAAATCCCATAAGAGATTTAATAAATACAGCTATATTTAAAGGTACACCTAAAAGAGGAGATGTAACATTATTTATCTTGTTATTTGTTATTTCGATCATAAGATTCTTGAGTTTTAGAAATGCCAAATGACATCTTTAAAAGGAATTTCTTTAAACATTAATGGATTGAATAATCCGTGTAAAAGGGCAAGCCTAATAAGATACATTCATCTACACAAGGCCAATCTAGTCTTCCTGCAAGAAACCCATCTCTTGAAAAAAGATATTGATAAACTAGCCACTAATAAGTATACAGTATTGGTTAGTTCAGAGCACACTCAGAAAAAAAGAGGAGTGGCTATTTTATGGAATAAAAGTATGCCCATTCCTAAAACCATTAAGTCTTATCAGGATGACAAATGAATGTTTTGTATGGTTACAATACAAATTAATGGGAAGACTTACACTTTAATTAATGTATATTGGACACCTGGAATTGGTATTAATACAGTGAAACATCATATTGATAAGATCATATCATTCTCTATAGGGATATTATTTTAGCTGGTGATTTTAATTGTATACTACATGAAAGTGATACTACCACTATAAGGAAAAGAAGAATTACATCTAATGCAAAACATTTAAATGATTTTGCTAATTCTTATCATTTGAATGATATTAATAATCAGATAGAGTCAAAATCATTACCATACACCTTTTTTTCTAACAGATACAAAACTTATTCAAAAATAGATAGGGTCTTTATTCCTAACCAGATGGTAACAGATTTAATTAATTCCAAAATCATTTCATGTCCTATATCTGATCATAACTCAATTGTTTTTGAATTCATGATAAAAAATACTCATAATGTTCAGATCAAAAGGATACCAGCATACTTAACTCAGCTAAAAGACTATAAAGAATATATACTTTCAGAAGTACAACATTTTCTAGACATAAATAATACTCCTGAAGTCTCCATTGTCTATGTTTGGGATGCCTTAAAATCATATCTATATGGACAAAGTATCAGATGGTATAATAATAAAAGGAAATCTTGGGATAAGGAATTGTTAGATATTCAAAGTAAACTAGACTCTTATAAACATAATAATAAAGAAAATATTATGGACAAGAAAGTTATTGAAGAAATAAACAAACTAAATGAGAAATACAAAGAAATTTTAACTCATAAAGTTAAAATAACTTTAGAGAAATACAAGTTTTTGTCTTATTCAATAAGCCCCAAATACTTACATAGACTTAAAAATAAAACAAAAAGATTGAATAAACAAAACCATATCAAAGAAATCTTTTCTCTAAGGAAAAAGAACAATGTTTCTAGTATACCAGAAATACTGGATGAATTTAGAAATCACTTTCACAAGATTAACCATAACAACATTAACATGGAACCTAAAGATAAAATAAAGGAGTTTATAACCACAAACATGGATAAAAAGCTTAATAAACAACAGATTAAACTATTGGACAAGAGTATTTCATATACAGAAGTTATTACACAAAGAAATAAGCTTAAATCAAACAAAGCACCGGGTAATGATGGTATTATACCAGAGATATATAAAATCCTTTCTAAAACTACATATTCATTAATACATAAGGTTTTTATTCTGGCCCAGACTGAGTTAATAACCCCCCCATCTTGGCAATATACATTTATTTCACCAATTTTAAAACCTAATAAAGATCCAACTAGATGTTCTTCATATCGACCCATCTCATTACTTAATGTTGATTATAAAATGTTTATGAGTATTTTTGCTGATAGATTGAAGACAATTATCCCGGCATTATAGACATAGATCAGACGGGCTTCATTGTAAATAGAAATACTTTTGATAATATAAGAAGAACTTTAACATTAATTGATTTTGCAAATAGGAAAAAGAAAGATTTAACACTTATTAGTCTTGATATAGGTTCAGCATTTGATTCAGTAAGTTGGGACTATCTGTTTACCTTACTGAAATGCACAAATTTCTCTGATGCATTTGTAAATTTAATTGAGCATTTATACAAAGGAACGCTGGCTTATATTAAGGTAGGAACATATGTTTCACAAAAATACCCATTCTTAAAGGTACAAAGCAAGGATGTCCACTTTCTCCACTATTATTCACTTTAGTAATGGAGCCTTGGGCTAATTTGATTAGAAACAGTACTGACATAGAGGGTTTTGAAATAGAAGAAAATACAACATCAAAATTCAACTTTTGCAGATGATGTTCTAATTACATCAGCAGGATCTAATTCTTCTATGCAGTCTTTATTTGATAAAATGATGAATTTTAAAAGTATTTCTGGTTTAATATTCAATGAAGAAAAACTAAAATACTACCTATATATACACGAAAAAATATTCTCATTAGTGATTTTACTAAATATGTACCCAACTCAGGTCAGATAACTTATTTAGGTATAATACTATCTAAAGATATTAAATCTATTATATATAATAACTATAATACCTGTTTTCTTAATATACAAAATCTTTTTAATACCTGGAATAATATGTTTTTACTATGGAGGAGAGACTTACAATTATTAAAATGATAATATTCCCCAAGATTTTATACTTAATACAATCAATAATACTTTCACCTACAAAAATAACTATCAAGAAACTGAATACACTAATGTTAAATTTCTTATGGGCACCTAATAGACCTAGGATTGCATTAAAGAAACATACTAATAGCTGGTCTCAAGGGGTATTTCTTTTCCAGACTTTAATTTATATATTATCTCTTCTATTATAAAAGTTATTACTTTATTAATAGATCGGTCATATGTCGCAAAATGGAAAGATTATTGGGAGCTAATTAGTATGCACTTCATGAAAATCTCCTTAACACATAAAAATATGATTATAAATAACTCCATGTTGTGGTTGCTAAAGGAATTTTGTACTTCACCTATTACACCTAAACATATGGTCTGTTACCCATTAAATATTATTATTAGTTATCGTAACTTTATATTCATGCACCCTAAGTATAGGGAATGGAATTTTATTGTATTCCTATAATTTATACTCAGGGTATGCTTATGTCATCTACTTCTGAAGGAGCTCATTTAGCTATAGATAATAATCTAAAGTACTGGTATCAGCTGATATCTGATAATAAAGTTAAAAATCTAGATTTCTTAAAACAAGAATTTGATCTAAGAGAAACTTGCTGGTTAGAGGTTCAGATCTTTAGACAACATCTCATTGATAGAATAGATCTAATGTCTATAACAGTTAAAGAATCTATTCCAAAACTGATTGATTACTTGATAATAAATTTACAGCATAAAGTTTCTGATAAAGGTAAACTTTCATATATACATAAAATTATCAGACAAGAAACTTTTTACAATGTAGATTCATGCTGGAATTATTTCACCTCTATTAATGGGGACCCACCAACTCAACAAGATAAACAATATATATTGGAATCTGCTTATAGAACTACATCTTCCATTGTCTGGAGACTTTATACATGGAAATTTTTACATAGATCTTTTTATACACCTTTGATGATGAATGATGATTATTTCTAAGTCTCTTATATTATTCAACACACCTGTACCTCAATGTGTTAAAAAGATTAAGCTTCCCTTGTTATGGTCTATCCTAGCAGTGGCTAGGAAAATAATAACTAGAAATTGGATTTCAGATACACCTCCTTCGTTCAATGAATTTAAAAATGTTATGAATATAATGTGTCATATGGAAATAAGCACAATTAGAATGAGAACAACTAGAAAAACATCACATTATATTGTATGGGATAATTTACAAAATTTGTTAAAAAAATTCTAATTTCAATAGCACAGTATTTTAGTTTAATTAATTGATCTGATTGTAGTGGATGTCTTTGTAAATACTTTAGTTGTTTTGTTGAATATTATAATAATACCTATTTTTAATTATTTGTATAAAATTGTTATGATATTTCTCTTATATGTTAAAACAATAAACTTGTTTTGAAAAAAAAAGAAAACTAGTGCCAAAAGAAATATGATTAATATGACTGCCTGCATTCTGTATCCTTAAATGACATTTGTATTACTTGGTTTTGAAGATATGTCTTTACTTATTTAGGTCCTGTTAAGAATGAAATAGAAAATGCACTACTTAAAGTTGTACAGCATACCAACCTATTAAAGACAAATGACAGAAGATTCTCCAGACTATCACAAGATGATATGTGTTGGCAAAATGCTATGCATTTATGCAATAATACTTCTTGGAGCAATTTTAAATGATGAGAGGCAGCACTAGAGGCCATTAGTTAAAAGCTGTATGATACACTTCCAGAGAGTTGTATTAAATGGTATACAGAAGCAAATCATTCTAAAATCCCTGCAGTTACAGGATGTGTACAAACAAACCTTGGCTTGCCATGTCTTTACAAACAGCTTCCCAGGTTCATATGAAAGCAAAACACTAGTGCTTTTGCAGTCATCACAGAAATCCCTAGGACTGTCTTTGACATGATCCTACATGTAGGTATTCTGGTTAAGATACACCAACTAAAAATTAACTGATATACATTATAAATGTATAAAACAAGCTGTAGATAAATATATCAAAATAAAACAAAAGAACTTGTTGAGAAAACCACTTTATGACACAACAGCAAAGCTTTCAGGTAAAAACCCTTCTTCAGTGCATAACATACAACTACAAACCGCTATTGGTTTAAATACAGGTCAAAATCACATGACCAGCAGTCCAATGGTCATATGACAAGAATTAAAACTTAAAGAATATTTAAAAAATTATTTTTTATATAATATAATATAAATTATACATGAAATTATTAAAACATTCAACGCAATTTAGTGCGTTGTAGCCTAACGAGGACAGGTTTTAATGTAACCACATCATTCAAGCCTGGGGGGGTGGTCTGAGGCCAACTTAAGTATCCATTCATACTCTTTCGTTTCAAGTATATTATTAATGTCCTCACCCCTAGAAGTTAACCGTGCAATATCAATAACCCTAAACTGAAATCTATGTTCCATCCCATACTCAGCTGTATGCTTATATAATGCATTTGTATCAACAGATCTTCTAATTTCTGATTTATGTTCAATAATTCTATCTTTTAATTTTCTAGTGGTTTTCCCTATATAAAATGAGGGACATTTGGCACAAGTAGCCATATAAACCACAGAAGTTGTAACACAAGTTGCTAATAAATCAAAACAATATAATTTATCAGTTATAGGATGTCTAAACTGGTGACTACCTACACCAAAAATATCCACACAACAAGTACAATTCATGCACTTATAAGTGCCTGGTTTGACGACAGTAGGACTTGAAAAAGTATGGAAATCTTTATAACACAATCACTGTTTTAGCGTTTTCATATTTCTATAAGAAAAATAAGGTCTTTCACCCAAAACATTCTTAACATCCGTTGATGCCATCAGGATTGTCCAGTTTTTCTGTATAATTTGTCTAACTAAATATGTCTTAACATTAAAAGAAGTAATATATCTGGTCACTGACTTTTGTTGTCCATTATTGCCAGTTTCAAAGTTTCCATCTAAGTAGATAGGTTTTAGTATAGTTTTTCTGTCAGCTATCACTTTAGTTTTCAAGTCAGATAATAACTTTTCATCATAACCACTAAGTAAAAATTCATTAAACATTTCATTCAATTGAATACTAAAATTAGCATCATCAGTATTCAACCTACTGACTCTGTTAAATTGAGAAGTCAGTACACCTTTAAATACATGTGAAGCATGTTGGCCTCAGACCACCCCCCAGGCTTGAATGATGTGGTTACATTAAAACCTGTCCTCGTTAGGCTACAACGCACTAAATTGCGTTGAATATTTTAATAATTTCATGTATAATTTATATTATATAAAAAATATTTTTTTTAAATTTTTTAAAAATTCTTTAAGTTTTAATTCTTGTCATATGACCATTGGACTGCTGGTCATGTGATTTTGACCTGTATTTAAACCAATAGTGGTTTGTAGTTGTATGTTATGCACTGAAGAAGGGTTTTTACCTGAAAGCTTTGCTGTTGTGTCATAAAGTGGTTTTCTCAACAAGTTCTTTTGTTTTATTTTGATACATTATAAATGTACCAAAACTGGCAGGATTTGGTGTTGAATCCTTTATTAATTAATTTATTTATTTGTCCTTGATTTCTGTGAAAGTCTGATTGCGCAAAGCCTATTTTCAGTGGAGACCTGGGCAGAAAGGCTACACATTACATACATTTGCATGTGCTAACAGTAACATGTAGTACATAACACTTAGGACTGTATAAGTTAACTTTACTATTCTGGCATCTTCTTTTCAGAGAGAAGTAAATTATACAAATGCTTGCAAAGTGAGATGCAGTTGCTTCTGCAGCATATACAATGGTTTCCACTAGTCTAAACGCCATACTATTAATGGGGTTCTGTCCACACGCATCTGTGCATTGCAAAGAAATGAGAATACTATCAATATTTATTATAAAAACGCTGGCCATATACTCAAAACAGACACATTCAGAAAGGATCTAGGCACCCTTATAGATAACAGTCAACTTTAATCAAAGTGTCTCTGCAGTGGTTTAGAACAAGTTTGGGATAGTTCATCTACAAATGAAGGGAAGATCAGGGTAATTTAGAAAAATAATTGTGCTACTATATGTGATTGTAATATGGTCATGTATAGACTACAATACAGGTTTTTGTACTTACCCAATGAAACAACGTATGCAACTTGAAAGAATTAACTAGTTTTTCACAAATGCTACACTGTATTCATTCTCATATGTGCTCATGATGGAAGGATTTATGTCAGAGCTGCAAGGCACTACCAGACTTGGTTCATCTCAAAAATAAAACTGTCTGCAACAAATTGCTTGCAAGGCTAACAACAGGCCAGGTAACTTGCTAAAGAAACTAAATATAAACAACAGAAAAAGAAACACAGTTATAACCCAGCATCTACTTTGTGGTGCAAGTTACCACTACCTGCTAAAAAATGCACTCTTCAGTTAGTTTTTAAGAATTCACTGGATGTATTTATGGGATAAAAGAAATACAGACTTGTGGTTATAGCTTTCAAACTTCTAGAACATTATTTTCTCCCAGTCATCACATTCAGACGTATGAGTCTTCCTCATCCACAGTGTCTAACAGGTAAATGTAGCCAAGTGCCAGCTCTATAAACATTAGATTTAAATGTATATTTTTACATTCTGAAGTTACACTTCTGGATGTACTTATACAGTCCTTTATAGAAGCCATTCCAAAACAGGTATAATTAGTAAAGTACTAGCTGAATATAGGTTCATAGGTTCATAGGCAGGTACTAGACTATCAGTCCAAGGGCCTAAGTAAGCCTAGCCAACAAGGTTCCCTGGCTTACGCCACCCAGGAAAGATATTTTCCTGTGCCCCTGTCAAGCAGCGCTACAGAAGTGATCCCCGGGGTGTATTTCCTATTTCCCATTCACTCATCAAGATTTTTCTTGAAGAGTGGTAATGAGGAACTTTGCTTGACATAGATGGGTGTGTTCCAGAGTATGGGAAGTCTCTGGGACAGGAATCTATCCCTCCAGCATGTCCTGTTTATTGTGGTGACAAGGTTTAGGTCCCTAGAGCATGTAGCTCAGAGGGATTGGGATTTCTTTAGGTGTAGCATGTCCTGTGTTTGACATAGCTTTATATGTTAGGCATAGATCACCTCAGAGTAGGCGATATGCTACAGAGTAAAGCTGGAGTTTTTTGAGACGGTCAGTGTAGGGCATCTGTTTCAGGCCAGTAATCCTCTTTTTGAGGTACTTCTGTGGCCTTTCCAGCTACTGCAGATGTCTTGTGAGATATATTCCAAAAGGGGTGTTGTACTCTATAATGGGTCTAAAGAGTGTCGAGTAGAGGGGAACAATGACTTCTTTTTTCCTGGATGAGAACCATTTTGTGATGAAGTGTGCCACATAGAAGGATTTCCTTACTACTGTGGTGATGTGATTATCAAAGGAGAGACTACTGTCCACCTGGGTCCCAAGGTCTCTTATCACACAGTCGGCGTTAAGTAACTGCTGCTTATGTGGTAGTTCATGGGTACAGAGTTTTTACCAAAGGGGATGACAGTACACTTTTTGGCACTGAGCTTGAGGCCATGGCTCTGACACCAGGCATCTGTCTCAGTGAGGCCCTTCTGTAGGATGTCCACATCATTTGGGGACTCAACTATGGCTCCTCGTTTGCAGTCATCTGTGAATTTGTTAGCTAAAGGCCTTCTGTGTTAGCCTGTACTTCAGAGAAGTAGCTACCAAACAGGAGAGGTCCCAGGACTGAACCCTGTGGTAATCCATTTGTCACTGGTTTGAAGTCAGATTTGGAGTCTACAACTTTTACAGTGTGGTTCTGTCAGTGAGACAGTTGGCAACCCATCTTGTGATGTAGGGATTTATACCTAGTTTAGTGAGTTTAGCTATAATTCCAGAATGGGGGATGGTATTGAAAGCCTTGGCAAGGACAAGATAGGCTGTGTGAACCACCTTACCCTTGTCTACGGCTTTGGTGACTGCCTCAAAGAAGTCGATCAGGTTCAGGAGGCATGATCTGCCTTTCACAAACCCAAACTGGGAGGGGTCCAGAGTTTGGAGGTTACCAATTTCTTTGTTTATGAGTTCCATGATGATATATTCCATGACCTTACAGACCAGGCTCATCAGGCTAATAGGGCGATAGTTCCCGGGATCAGTGGTGGTTCCCTCTTTGTGGAGTGGGATAACTGTTGCTGTGCACCATTCAGTGGGCACAAAGTCTGACATGAGGCTATTATTGAACATGGTGCTTAGGTGGGGAACCAGTTCATTCTGAAGTTCATGTAAAACGCAGCCTGGGTATTTGTCCAGTCCGATGGATGCTGTGTTTCTGGCTTTAGAGAGTGCAGCTTTTACCTGCATAGTTGTGATTACAGGGACTCTGCATTCTTCCTGTATAGAGATGGGCTCCTTAGGGGGTGAGAGGGGGGTAAAGTTAGCACTGAACCTATCTGTCAGGATGTTGGCAATATCAGTTGGTTCTGTAATTTTTGAGCCATTGTGCTGTAAAACAGAGCAGATCTGGGTGTTGCCATTGAGATTCTTGACATAGCTATAGAATGCTTTGTGGTTGTCCCTAGAATCAGTGGCAATTTTGTTTTCATAGCTAGCTTTGGAGGATCTTATAAAGGATCTCATATTCTTACTGAGACTGACCAGGGAGCTCCTCCACTCATGGGATTTTACTCTCTTTTGCAACAGTTTCTTCCTTCTGTTGTAGAGTTTGTTTATGGCAGGGGACCACCAGATTGGCTTCCTTTTTTTGGAGGATAGTGTATTGGTTCTGTTTGGGATAGCACGATCCATGCACTTGTGTAAGTGCTTTTAGAGTGCATTTGTGTAGGATTCAGCAGTCGTAACTGTATTGTTCATTTGCATGGGTGTCATGAAGTTTGCCACTTCTGTCTTAAGAAGCATGAAGTTGGCTTTGGAGAAAGTTTTTACTGTGGTTTCCTTAATGGGGGGTGGGATTGGGATGTGGATATCTAGGGTGATTAACTTATGGTCGGATCTGACCAACGAGGAGTTGACTTCAGGTGTGGAACCCCGGTCATTCATGTTGGTAATGACTAGGTCTAGGATATTGTTGCCCCTGGTGGGGGTGTGGATAAATTGATCCAGGGCATTGGAATTTATGAATTCCAGGAAGTGTTGAGCAAAGGGGTTGGTACATGAGAAGTTTTCCCAGTTAATGGTGGGGTAGTTGAAATCGCCCATTATTAGGGTGTTTGGTTGAACCCTAATATTTTCCAGTATATCAAGAAAAGAGGAGTGGGAATCCTGGTGGGTGGGGTGGGGGATCTGTAGCAAGTTACAATTTGGATTGCAGTTTTGCCCAGAGTTAGTTGCACTTGGATAACCTCAGATGCATTATGCTGAGCAGCTAGCCTGGAGGTGTGGATATCCTTAATGAATATGGACACACCTCCACCTTTGGTGTTCCGGTCCAGGTTAGGTGGCCGAAAAGTGTGGTATGAGTTATAGCATGGTAATGCAGGGGTGCTCTCTGGATCCTTGAACCAGGTCTCAGTCACTGCACAGATATCAATGTTCTCCATTTTAAGGAGTGCCCCAAGGGAGTGCATTTTGAGATTTAGTCTTCTAGCATTGAGTAGCATTACCCTCAGTTTTTGCTTGCCTATTCCTGTTAAGGTGGTGAATTTGTCATTTGAACCTTGCCTAAAAAAGGCACTGTAGGGAAGGGAAGAACCTTAGCCGGTATCCGGAATCCGAGGAGTAACAGGTGCAGGCCATCTCTGGCAAAGTATCATCCCATGTTCTCCCAGGCAGCAGATACTGGATCCCCTTAGAGTGACACCAGAAGATTAGCCAATTGTTGAAGTTAATCATTTTGTCCTTGTACTGCAGTATAATTTTGGGCGATGGCAGGATGCTATTCAGGGCTAGGGTCACACCTGCCTGGGCTACAAGATCAGAGAGAGCTCTTCCATGTCTCTTTTCATGTAGTCCTGGGAGGTACGTCTCAGGTCATTCACACCAACATGGACAATAACAGAGTCATATTTGTACTTGTTGTGGAGTGACCGGAGTTCATGTTTTATGTGGCAGATCCTGGCACCCGACAGGCAGCTGACAGTAGCCTTCTCCTTGTTTAGCCTGGTGTGTGGGACATCAGTGTGCCTGACTATAGAGTCACCTATGACTAGTGTGTTGGATACGTTGTTTTGTCTTATGAGCTGTGGTTGAGTGGCACACTGAGTCTGTGGGCTATGTGCCATTTGGGTTGTGTTGGGGGGTGCAGGTTGCTTGCGTTTCTGCTTTGGAGGTCTCTGTTGCTTGAGCAGATTATTACTTGAGCCTCTGTGAATGTTTTTGTGTTTCTATGTGTGGATTTTGGTGGTGTAGGTTTAGTGGGACTATGTGATGAGTGTGGTGTGTTGCAAGTGTTTACCTTCTCCTCTTGACTGTCAAGTTCAGTCTTGGTTGGAAAGAGCTTTACTTCCAGTTTGGCTAGATAAGTGCATCTCTCACAGGTTGTAGTGTTGGGTGGTAGGAGGAGAGGGTTGTCTGTGTACATGAAAGAATTGCTACATTGCCTCAAAATGCCCAGATTTATTAGAAAGACAGGAGAGAATACTGGGAGCTGACCCTTGGACATGCCTGAATGAAAAAACTATTTTCCTCTAAACAAGTGAGGAAAGTGAGTACAAGAGCTGTTTTTCTCTAAGCAAGTGAGGAAAGTAAGTACAAAAACTGTTTTCCTCTGGGTAATGAGGAAGGTTGAATGCTGTAGTAATTTGTAGCTTATTTAATGCTTACAACACGTTCTGAACAAGTGCTGAGCATGAATAAGCAAATTCAAGAGCTAAAACTAAGAATCTGTATCTGAACTAGACTAGTTACAGGAAAGAAATAAGTGCAAACGCAGGCTTTTAAATCAGAAAGTTGAAGGAGATGGAAAAATTGCCCAAACGGCCAATAACTACAATTTCTGGGCCAGAAACCATTCCTTATGTGGTAGATAGGTTACCTAGTGCTTACCACTCCCACTGATAAGCTAGCAGGCTTCCTTTCAACACAGAAAGGCTTGGGGGTCTCAGGAGCTTACAAACAGTCCTGGATACAGCAAATCTGTATCTGGACTAGATTAATTACAGGAAAGGAGGGAAACAAGTGCAAATGTGGGCTTTTAAATAAGAAAGTTGAGAGAGATGGAAAAACTTCCCAAACGGCCAATAATTAAAATTTCTGGGCCAGAACCACTCCTTATGTGGTAGATAGGTTACCTAGTGCTTACCACTCCCACTGATAAGTTAGAAGGCATCCCTCCAACACCGAAAGGCTTGGGGGGCCCTGGAGCTTACAAACAGTCCTGGATGCAGCAAATCTGTATCTGGACTAGACTAGTTACAGGAAGGCGGGGAACAAGTGCAAATGCAAGCTTTTAAATCAGGAAGTTGAGAGAGATGGAAGAACTGTCCAAACAGCCAATAACTACAATTTCTGGTCCAGAAACCACTCCTTATGTGGTAGATAGGTTGCTTAGTACTTACCACTCCCACTGATAATCTAGCAGGCTTCCCTCCAACACAGACAGGCTTGGGGGACTCAGAAGCTTACTAGCAGTCCTGGATATAGCAAATCTGTATTTGAACTAGACTAGTTACAGAAAATTGCAGGAAAGAAGCATAAATTATTATTATTGTTTTTTTTTGTTGCAGTTAAGTGGAACACAGGGAGATTCTAGCAAAGTTTTTTTTTTGTAAAGGAAAGGGAGAGAGGAGAAGCAGAAGATAATTAAAGGTTAGGAAACTGAGTGGGCTGGCCTTTTCAAATGTTCTCTCTGTATTAGGTAGAATGAGCTAATGACACTAGACTGGGAGGAGTGTCCCAGATTAAATTTACAGTAGGGGTGGGCAACTGCAAAGCCACCAACTATAACAGCAATACACCAACAGAGAGGGAAGGTGGGAACAATACTAAAGCTACTAGCCTACACTCTTTTAGACAGTAAACACTACAGAAATGTTGATCACAGCAGAAGAACAGCAGTGAGCCACAAAATGAAAGTTTTAAACAGATAAAGGAGCAAGGAGACTCTACAGAATGCTTTAACTGCAAACAAATCAGTTATGTGATACAGTCCTTGGCAGGAAATCAGAACAAACAAATAGGCGCTTAACAAGTAGAGAAAATATCAGGCCCTGTAAGGCAGACAATTTTAGTTTAACCATGCAGATTAGTTAATAGCAATAAAATACAGTAAAAAGTATGTAGCAGGTAATAAAAAGTGCTATATATAAATTTCTAGAAGTAATAACTAGTAAAAATAAGCAAAAAAAAAAAACAGGATACTTATTGTTATATATCTCAGATATTATGTTGTTATGCAGTACATTCTTATCCAAGTTCCAGTATGGTTTTCAGAAAGGCAATTTGACCTTTACAGCTCTTACATGCATCTTAGAAACTCTGTGCAGGGCCTGTGAAAATGATACAGTTTGTGTGGCCCTATGCATCAATGTACCCAATTCATTTGATTTGGGTACTTTCAATGATATTTTGATTGCCTTAGACTGTTCAGGGGCTAGTGACTTCATTTTTGGAAAGATATGGGGCTGGATTCATGAATGGTTAATTTCCTCACTGCTATCATGTGCGTGTCATGTGATATTTTGTTTTCATTAAATGGCTCTACTTGTTGTATAGAGCCACCAAACAAATGTAACAGCAGAGTATGCTAACGAAAACATCAGCAGCTGCATTACATGCTAATGAACAAATCCAATATGGCAGAGCCATTCAGGAAGCTAAAAAGTAACTATGTAGAGATGGCGTAGCCCTTTGTCATGGACTCCAAAAACTATTGGAATGCAGCCACCATCACACTTAGTAAAAAAGCAATGTTAGGGGATGCTGCTGCTCCCTTGCATGTATATGTACATGTGAACAGGCTCAAATCTATGCTGCTGATAGACAACATCCAAGGGATGTTCACACCCCATTTAACATATTATGGACTGCATAATATTGAAATATGATACAGGGTTAATAGGAAAACACTGCAGAAACACTGCAACCTCTGCTACCCCATCTCAAACCCAGGGAAAATTGAGGAGGACCTATACCAGTGGAAACTAAGGCATCTGTACCATAAAGGATATTAACTACTGGCACATTCCAGAGACCCACAAGGGATATACTAGGGGTATCACAGGCCTCTGCCTTCAGACTATTGCACCAATGTCTTACTGCTATGCTACAACATGCAAACGAGTACACATATTTTCCAAGCACACCAGAGGAGAGAACAAGAACAATGCAGGAATTTTATGCTGTAGCTCACTTCCCCAAAGTCTTGGGGGACATAGACTGAATTCACATAGAAATAAAAGTTTCAGTTGGTGAACAGGGAAGGACATACATCAACAGGAAGTGGTTCCACTCAGTCAACTGCCAGGTTGTCTGTAATGCCCGAGGGATCATCCTAAATGTCTGTTCAGGCAACCCAGGCAGTTACCATGACTCACACATGTGGCACACCTCAAAGCACTACACAAGGTTTGCTAGGGGTGATGCTCCACAAGGCCATCTAGTAAGTGATGCTGGTTATGCACTGGAATTGGGCTCATGATACCCATCAGATGTGCATGCACAATCACAGAGGAAGGATACAGCAATGCCCATGCTCATGCTAGAAACATTATAGAGTATATGTTTGGCATACTGAAGTCATGGTTCTGCTGTCTGGACACATTAGGGGGTGCCCTGCAGTACAACCCAGACACACATGCAGAAATATTCACAGTCTGCGCCATGTTGCACGATATCTTGAGGATACAGCTGCAACAAAGATAGCAAGGGCCAGGACCACACATTCCTGGATCACAGGCAGGGCAGCACCTTCAACACATACAGATGAGGATCCTGATGGAGAGCCTCCAGCTGGAGAGGTAGCTAGCAGACATAGGCATGCACTATATGCCCTTTCCCTGGCTGAGAGTCAAAGGATAGCACACACACTCACCACTTAAGACTCAAAGGTTAACACACACACTCACCAGTAAAGGAATACACAACAACCCAAGCACATATAAATATTAAAACTGATGCCATCCATTGTCCACAAACTTTACTTACTCATGTAATGTCTGTGTATAGATAGCATCAGACAGAGACAGCCTCAAAGCACATGACTCATAAATGCAGTAATGTCAAGGTAAGTGTGGAATCTGTATTATATGAACAAATGTGTAAGAAGCTAAATTACCTACATACTGTCAGTCTCTTACCTATCCACTGTGTGCATCAGACATATATACCACCCTAAGTCAAACCCAAATTAACAAAGTCCATGTCACAGTGATGTAGCCCAATCAACATGAAGGTGTTCCTAGCTTGTGTGGTGTGGCTCAGTATGGGCAGTTGTTGTGAAATGTGTGTGTCTGCATGAATACAATCAAGGTATGTGCTAGCACTATGTCCTGCCATGTCAGCCAGGTGTGAGCCATGCATGGCAGAGTTGTCAGTTCAGAGTCATTGCTCCCAAAAATATGAACTGCCTCTGTGAAGAGTTGCACTGCCACTTCCACATCCCTGGTTAAAAGTGGGGTTGTTAGACACCACAATCACTGACAGAGCTATTGAAGTAAAGCCAGTATGGGAGGGGGATCTGGCATGGCCATGTTGGCTAACACTAGAGGATTTTGTGGCTCTATGGACATGTGGATGCCAGTCCTCCCCCAGCAGACATTCCATCACAAACACTGCCTGATCCAGTGTGTCACTTATCCTATCCAATGAGTTGCCTACATGGTTGAGGCAGTCATTCAGTAGTAAGTGATAGCACAATACTGTGAGGTAACCATACTAACTTAGACAGCACAGTAAGAACTGCCATATGTGCAGTGCAGCAGCAGTGATTTTTTAAAATTGTTTACATATCAAAATTATTTTTTTCCATTGCATATTGAAATACATTGAAAATATGAACATATAAGCAGTTTCTGAAGAGGACACATAACTTATGAAATAGTGCAGTAATTTGTAGAACATTCTCCTCCAAGTAACTAGCATTAATGGTTTGTTTGTATCCAATAAGCCCCCCTCCTTCCCCTCCTTCCACTTCCATAGCTACACCATTACCTTTAGATAGGTAGATTCAGCCCTCTGAGCACTGTGAATATGCAAATGAGGTGTGAAATCATTAGCATTCCTGAATACAAAAACAATTTACATAGTGTAGTAAAGGTAAACATCATGTAAGTAGCTACATGATTACCTGCACATGCCCTAGTACTGCAGGGAGGAGCAATGACAGTTTTTAGCTGCTAATGGGTTGCAAGTGTTACTGATTGCTCTGACTACAACAACAAGCAATACTGAAGTGACTCTTCTCTCTGAAGTATTTGTATAATGCAGAGCAGACTTACAATAAAAAGTGTAACCACCTTGAGAGCTACAAGAACAACCTTAAAAATAATGCAATCCTTGTACTAAGAGTACATAGTCCATACTCTACTTAAAATCTGTCTGAAATGCTGATCAGCTATATTACACATTGAAAAAAAGATGCAAATAAATGGCCATGACATTGAATTTCTGTAGTTAAGCTGACAGGAGGGGAAGATGCTCAAAATATAAAGAGATGAAATAGCTGGGAATGTTGGCAACCTGACCTCAATATGGTGTAGGCTACTGTTAGTGTAAAGTATTTGTCAGTATCACATTGATCTATACATGCTCAAGCAAATGAGAAAGGAGCATTTTCTTGTCCCTATGATGGTGGTAAAGAGGGATAAGAAATACAACAGAGCATGTCTGTGTTGTTGCAGTGATTTGAGAGTTAAGTCCTGATAATATGCTGTCTGACAGAGCTAATATATATTTTCTGAACATATGGTCAAGTTGTAACACACACAGATATAGGAAACTACACAATCTTGCCTTTATATTATTATTCCTTGACATTTTTTAATACTGGCAATTGTATATTGTGTGTGTGTGTGTGTGTGTGTGTGTGTGTGTGTGTGTGTGTGTGTGTGTGTGTGTGTGTGTGTGCGCATGCGCGTGTGCGTGTGTGTGTGCGTGTGTGCGTGTGTGCGTGTGTGTGTGTGTGTTTTGGTAAAGCATACTGTTGACTGACACCATTTTGAAGCAGAGAACAAGAGTCCACTGCCCAAGGTATAAACTGAACAATTTAATTTGGCACACCATCAGTAGTGCATTTTAGACTGGCACAAGGGCGCTTTGCTACAGCAGTCTGAACAGCAGTAAGGGAAGAAATTCTACATCACATCAAAGTATCACTGTAGCACACAGGTTAAATGAAATGATTTTAAAGAAACAGAAAAGAGGATGCCAGGTTTAAATCCACCTCTCCTTCGACCACCACATTCCACTGTGGTCAGAAAGTCTTTCTATGTGGCACATCTCATTACCAAGGGTTTTGCAACCAGGGAGAAAGAGGTCATCATCTCTCTCTACTCTTTCCTCATTAGACCAGACATAGAGTATAATGCCCCATTTGGCATGTACCTCACTAAGCACCTACAACAGCTGGAAAGGCCACAAACATACCTCATGAAGAGGATCCTAGGCCTTAAACACATACCCTACATAGACAGACTCAAAAAACACCAGCTTTTCTCTGTCTCATATCATCTATTAAGAGGCCATCTCTGCTTGACTTACAAAGCCATGTCTGACCCAGCACTGTTTGAAATGTTACACCTAAATAAATCCCAATCTCTCCGCACCACACGCTCCATGGACCTCAACCTCATTACCACAATCAACAGAACATGCTGGAGGGACAGGTTCATAACCCAGAGACTGCCCATGCTCTGGAATAGACTTCCAATACATGTCAAGCAGAGCACCTCACTGGCCCTTTTCAAGAGAAATCCTGATGAGTGGATGAGAAATAGAAAGTTCACCCCAGGGATCACTCTAATGGGTCTACTTGACAGAGGCACCAGGAACTAACGGCAGAATGATGCCAGGGCACTTCTGTGGCTTAGGCTTGTAAAGGCTCCAGGGCTGTTGGCCTAGTACATACCTATGAACCTTCAGGCCCCATTCTGCTTGGAATGTTTGCAGCAAATGTGAAAATGCCGTTTGTGCTTTGTTGTGCAGAATAGAATTTTTTATATATCTTTTTTTTTTCACCTGTGTAATTTCCGCACTGCTTAGCAGAGTGCAAACAGGGCTCACAGGTGAAGGAAAGAGTGAACAATTCCATTTCTGTAATCTCCACTTGCACAGTTTTGGCAACAAGGTGCGGTATTACTAATGAGTGAATGATGTTCCCATGCTGTATACCTCTTTCTGGCACAAGCTGTAAATGTAGTGACTTTGAATCTGTAACAGAATTGCTATGGGATTTAAATCCATACTGTATGAAGGAAATGCATAAATTATTACTCCAGATGTATGACTTACTTTCTTCAGCATTTCATATACCTTTTTTCTGTTTCTTGCCTTATGCAGTTGCTCGCTGCTGAGTGGAGCACAAGCAAGTAGCTTACCTGCTTAAGGAAAAAAGGTGAACATTTTTAGTTGGGAAGCCTTCTGTAGGACAGATAGGCTTTGAGACAATGCATGGACATCAGCACTCTGGGCAGTACTGAGTGGAGAACATCCACCTCCTGTGCAACTGTCTCTGTGGCAGAAGGTATAAGTGCACTGATTCTTTTCAAAGGGTGTCAGAATGCAGTTTATAACAATACTTTGATTTGGAAGGTAGCACTACATGCAAATGGCTATCATAATTATGTTTATTGCAAGAAATGTCTCATTAATGCTTCGATAAATAAAATTTTCTAAGTAGCATGTCTCATAAATGATTTACTTAAGAAACACAGTTGGATGCGTGTGTAATTGTTTAAGCAGGGTAATTATGATAATGAGTTAAAATGCACGTGCATATCTATGATGGGCAGAATACTTAAGTTAAAATCATCTTATCTCCTCATATAGCCCAGCTCTGTGTTTAGGACAGTATGTGTAATGAAGTATTTATGTATCATACCCTAACCTGTATTAATCATCTTGTAGAAGTCTATCCATCTATCCATTTACAAACAGTAATAATGCTTCTATCATCTGAATGCATTTCACAGTACTGTAATAAGTCGCACACATACAAGCCTATCTGAAGTACATCACCATTCTTAATGAATGCAGTTGATCTGCAATGACCATTGTTGAAAGGGAGCTCTCTTGTAGCACTAGCAAATCTCCTTACTTGAATTTTATGCATTATTTCTTCCTTAGCTTTGATTCCCACATTGATCAACTAACTTTTCACAGTGGGTAATTCTAGCAAGTTATGTGCAAAGTCATTCTATTAAGACTCCAAAACACCAAAGATAATCAAAGCCATTGAGCCTCTCAGTGTTGACCACATGAAAAAGTGTGAATAGACTGTGCATCAAACATGGCAGATCTCACTGCCATGTTTTACACCTTCATTGCTGTTTGATAAAATACCTTCCTCTTTGTTTGCAAATGCTTCTCTGTGCTTCCCATCATGCAAATACAGTTAGCATAGTTGTGCATGTTTGTGCACTAGCTGTTAAACAAGATGTTGGAACTTGGCGCCAATTCAGAATTAGAGATGTTGCTTGACTTTTGCGGGCATGGCTAGTGAGGGAGATAATGGTGCTGAATTTAGAGCACAGAAGTGAGGTGTTGAGGAGTCTGGGGATATTTGTGGCACTCGTCATGAAGCACTACAGCCACAGGCTGCTCCAGGGGGACTATACTGGGTCTCAGTATAAGATTGAGGCTTGGAACAGAGTAGACAAGGCTGTCTTCAGTGCAACTGGCATCCCTTACACTGGAGAGAATTGTCACCACCACTATAGTGACCTGAAATGGTGCAAGGAAAACCTGGTTAGTTAATGGGAGAATGAGTTTAGAACTGCTAACACCCATCAGTTGTGTAAGAATACTGACCCATCTGTATTAAGTGATATAGAGTACAGGATCCAGCCTGTTATTCAATATGCTTTTATGTCTCTTCTTCCCTTCTTCAGTGTTGTACAGCTGCTGAAGACATTGCAGCAAACAGGGCGGTACATCAAGACAAGTTAACTCACCTCAGAGAGACACGGGCTACATATGCTTCAGGTTTTACTGTAAGCCTAATAACTGTTGCAATTGTGTGTAATATGGCAGTAATGAAATAAATAGTTGCATTTATGATATCATAGCAGTGCAACTGATTAATTGTACAGTAGAGTAAGACCTTCCAATCATACCTGAATGTGGCAAAGGTGTATAGACTTGATAATCATAATTGTTCTTTTCTGAATTGATATAGTCCTGTGATATGCCATGGATCTAATTTTCTCTCTTTTTTTGTCTTATCCCCTCTTAACTTTTTTTCTTTTTTTGGTGGGGAGGATATTTTATATACCTTAAAATGTTCTGTTGTCATACATTTCTACTTACAAAAACTGGCATGCAGCACAGAGAGGTAGACTGACCACTGCAGATCAGTTTGCCATCCCAGCACAGGTTGCAGTACCAACACACAGCACTTCAGCATCCCAAGATGTCAGCGCTACCTCTGCAATCCATGCCCTGCCTGACCCATGTGCATTAGCAGCTGGTGTACTGCTGCTCTCTGGAAGTAGTATGGGTGGAGGTGGAGACTTTGTCACCCACCCAGAGCTGACATAGCTGATAGAGAGCATAATGGAAAGGGGCCTCAGTGCCTGAGTTGGCTGTGTAGAAAAGGTGCTTCCTTACATTGCCAAGAAGATATCACATTGAGAGCTGAGACAGGAGACAGTGATGACAGTTCTGAGGGTGAGGACTAGATTCTCACTGTTCTGAGGCTTGATGTGAGTACATCTCTGATGTCCCCTACCTATCCCCAGTCATGGTGTCCCCCAACCATTTGTGTCCATCACCATCTTTGTCTATCTCATTTGTACTGTATGTCTGTTCCTGCTTCCTCATCAGAACTTCCTACCTGACCCTCACATTCCTAAGCACCTTCCCCAGCATTCCTTTCTCTTTGAAAGAAAAATAAGAAAAAGTGGGCACCTGTCCCACAAAACAATAACTAAACCTACACATAGCTCTCCATTTCACCTATGTGTCTTCTTGACACACCTGATTTGGTACAATTGGCTGTACAACTTTATTCTGTTGTTGTGACCTACTCTTGGTATGGTGACAGTCCAAATTAAGTAAATTGTGGCTAGACTTCTGCACTTATGTTGTGATGAAGTGGATAACTATGGTTATCTGCGAATAACTTCCTGCAAATGTCTCTGCTTTTCCCATATGTTCTCATCTCTGCTTGCTCCCCCATTTCAAAACTTTCATATCAACCCCTTTTTCACACATTTAATCTGGTCAAAAAAATATAATCACACACAACACACATGGCCAGAAATGGCCTGTGATAAAGCCTTTACTTTTTTCTCTCAGAATTTCTGTGTTTGTATAATACACTTGTTTGTAGATTGTGTTGGTTGATAAGTAGGAAGTTTAAATACAGCAAGTGAGAATCTCCTGACTCTCTGTGTGTCTGAATGTAAATGGATACAAGAGTGTACTACACCTCTTAATAATGACAACATATTTGTAGAAGTCATTTTGCACACACATCTCCTTTCCATGACACAGCTGATGTCATCCTTTCAAAGATGGAGTGCGGTTTGACTACATGTGAACCACATTGCATCCTTTCAAAGATACAGTGTGGTTCACATGTAGTCAAATTTCTCCTGTGGTCTGTGCATATAATAGGCTTGTATGTAGATTGTTTCAGTACATAAATAGGGAGTTTAAATACAGGAATGACTGTTGTCTAGGAGTATATGTTTATTCCTTGTACTGTGCAGAACAAGCTACAAATACATATATGAGGTATAGCTATACAGTGTGCTTATACTATGCAGCCACTTTCTAGCAGAAACAGGAAGGTCCTACACAATGTTGATGTCATCCATTGAAATGTGCAGTGTAACAGTCATCAAATAAACCTGCAGTTTGTGTTTCAATAAACCTTAATTAGCCTGTGATATTAGCTATGCAGTTTAAATCCTGTCATCACTGCTTACAGTCAGTGTACACGTTGTTAACAGTGTTGTCACCCACGCATGCTATTTTCATGTGTAGATGTTTTTTCCTGTTACAAGAGGTTTTTTTCATATTTCCCTTGGAAAGACTATTGAAGTCTGATGCTGTCATTTGAATAGATTGTCATTCTATCACAGTTTTAGTGGGACACCTCCTCAGGACCGAGGACATGAGATGATGTAATGTATGTTGTTGCCTAAGTAAGGCATGTATTCCAATAGAGTATTATATCCACATTGTACATAATTGTTGTTCTACCATCACAGTGACAACAGCAGGGGGCTACAGGTGTGTTTGGGTATACCTAGCATCAGGCGATGTTATCTGACATACATCAAGATCCTTTCTAAGTAATTACAGGGACACATATCCCTTGATCTGTACACATGATGTAATGCTTTCACATGACCACACATATGACAATTGATAATGTACTTATACCATGGCACATTCACAGATCAGACTATGGTGTTGATTTTCTCAACACTTAGGCAAGTGTTCCAAGCCAGGATTCAGTGACTGTAAGCATTTGTGTCCTTAACTGTTCCGAAGGAAAGACACTCCCTCCCAATTATACTTTGTACATATAGAGAGGCAAAGCCCTTTCCCATCAAGTTTAGTAGATACAAATTAAGGGGAAATAAAGTACTACTGACTGACTTCACATAGGTGGAGTTCAACAGCTGTGATAACAGTTCCACTGTGGTGAATGTGATTATTAGCCATATTGTCATTTGGAGGAGTTGTATAACTTGATATTCACTTCTAGCACTGGCATTCATTTTGAGTGAATATACTGACATCACACAACAACCATTACATCACTTCAGTCTTATTCCCTGATGTGTTACATGAACACATGTGAACATAGCTTTAGATCTCATGGCAGTAGATATTTGTTCTGCCAATGCATGAGAGTGCTGTTGTGGCACATACATTGAGTACTGCAGTGTACATGATGCTCCAGTTTTTGGGTGATATGTGTACAGACATACAGAGAAGCTGATCTTGACCACTGAACATTGATATAAGACTGATCACAACTGTGTACACATGAGCATACTCATTTAATTGCCATCAATCTGACATGCTGATATGACATTCATTACCAGGGATCCTTTCTTAATTCACACATTAATTTTATTTGTTTGTGACAATACCCATTACATCCTCCTGTGGCAGATGCCAACAATACATAGGTCTAGGGAATATACTGCATCATATTGTAGTGTTTGCATCTGTTCTTTTCTGTCTGCACAATAACTGTCAGGTAGGAGTGCCTTATACAAGTTATGTATGTCATACTCTGCTCCCACATTTGTAACACCACACACATCTACATATGGGATGCATAAACATTAGAATATTGAGGTGCACAATTCTCTTCAAGGGTGACCCTCCTCATTCATGTGCTAGGCCTATTTCTGTAGTGTACATAGTTAATAATCAGGTCAGTATTAACATTGATGAGATGGGTTTGATCCTTGCAAAAGGAGATTTTAGCTTCTGAGCCATTCCTATTTTCCATCATATTATATTGATGAAATGCATGCTTTGCAAATATCCCATAATATATGTGCTGTCATTGTGAAATGTCATCTCAACTCAGCATGTTAATGGCATTCATATGTTATGTTATTCCCTTCTATTACAATGTTAATTTGTGTAACTGTCACATCCTATAATATCATGTCTGCTTTTATTTACCTGTATTTGCCAAGGAAGTGTGACCACCATTAACTATTATGACATACATATTGCAAAATTTTAAAATTACAAATTATCTTTGTGACATAAGCACCTTCACTTCAATTATCATACTAGAATTTGAATATCTACCCTCCCTCTTGCATATTTCTGTATACATCTCTCTGATTTCTGTGCACATTGCCCTCAATACACTTTTCCTGTCTGGTAAGCCATGTATTGTAGTTGCCCTTGCCATTTCACATCCCCTGTTATTACTGTATTCATAGGTTTCATTTATGTGCACTATGCACTCAGTACACTTTCCCTACCTGTGTACAGCATGCATTATTTGCCTTATTTAGCTCTTCATGCTGTCCACGTGAGCATGCTTAACAGATTTGTCCATAGGTAAGCCCTGTTTGTTTACTGTGTGTGCTCGTGCTGATCAACATACTTTCCTGGTCACCAACACTGTTGCTGGCCATGAAAACTTGCTTGTATTCATGCAAGCATGATGAGCAACATGTATGTGTTATTAGTGCTGCTGTTTATCTCGCTAACACATAAACACAAAGCCTACATGATTGTTCATGAATCCCACAGATGGTCTTATTTAACAAGCTGCAAAATGTGACAATATTTAATGAGGTGCACTTGGATCCTTTAATATTAAGTACAGGGCATACTTCAAGCATTTATCTTAAGCCCTTCATTGTTTTTTGATGGTCTTGGACATGCTCTGACACCCAGCACTGCCTTCAGACTTGATAGTTTATACAGATGATATAACCTTTACTGTATCACAACAGCAACATTTGCATCTACCACCCAGAATACGCAGCAAGACTTTCTGTTAGAACTGTCTTGAACTGATCAACATAATATGAGGATTAATTTTTTTCAGAAATGCAAACAATGTTTTTTTCATGACTCTCCATGTGAGAGTATTGTGTCTAATGATTCTAATGAAATTTAATGGTCAAATTCTACATAATTTTTAAATATTATAGGCAAGTCTCACCTTAGTTTTACTCATGCACTGACAACTTGAATAGATCTATTAATCAGAAATGTACTACATTGTATTTGTGGCCTGTTAGTAATAATAGATAACAAGCAGATATACTGACTAAATCTTTGTAGTGCATGAAGCACTGCAGTTACACTCTGAATTAAGGAAAAAGCCAAACTTGTTAAGCACCCTTCTGACATCAGAAAGGTACTTAACAAGCTTTTGTTAAGTAGGTCTCTCACTAGAGCATAACAGTGGACACTGCTGGCCAGGAATAAACAGCAGTGAAAAGCTAACAGCTTAAAAGTTGTTAGACACCTGTGTGTCAGACATAGGAAAAATCAAAATTGTGTCAGACTGAAGTTTTTAACAGCTTTTAAAGCCATTCATTCCTAGATGGACATCTTGCTTACACCCACTGTAAGTGCTAAATGTGTTGCAGCTTTCCAAGCTGTAAAACACTTGGTGCTTCTACATTTTTTCTTGAGGATAACTTGTTATGTGTTCTCAACATGGTCATAATTCACCTCAAAATTTGCCCCCCCCCAAGGTGAATTTCTTAATATCCATTTGTAGAATATGTCTGGAATTCTTTAACTTATCTGTATTAACAATTCAGATTAAGTTCAGTTAAGCAGATCTCTGTAGAGATGGTTTGTTGCCATTGCTGTAATTAATAAGCCAGCAAGGCTGTTCTAATTAAGTCTTCTTAGTCCTTCATTGTTCTCCATATTTATATCTGTGTTCATAAGACATTTTTTCTTAGCCAGCTTCTTTTTTTCCTAACACACTATACTTTTATAATTATTATACTAATGTTACAAGAGCATGAAATGCTGTTTTTTTATTTCATATAAAAGTACCTGTTCCAAAAGTTTAGAACAAACATACACAAACAAATATACTTTATATCTCCCCTCAACTTGTTTTCACTATGAGTGGACAATAGGTTTAATTGTGACTTGTTTATTCAAGCCAGGATATGTGTCAGCATTTAAACGAGTGATCCACTCATATTCCCTTGTATCCAATCTATTTATAACACACTTTTTTCCTTTTGTGTAATAGATACCCTCACTACCAGCATCAGGTGTGGGGATATGGTAAATAGATTGGATACAAGGGAATATGAGTGGATCGTTCGTTTAAATGCTGACACATATCCTGGCTTGAATAAACAAGTCATAATTAAACCTATTTTGAAGAAGAAACAACAAGTAAAATAAACGATTGCTATTTTTTGTACTGACAATGAGTATCTCAGTAAATGTTTAAATGAATATACATATAGACGTCATGATGAAACTTTAGTTAGAACATGAATATATTATGTTTATTAATAATTGATAAATTGCTGATTATATATGTTTAATTATACATATAAATTTACAGATAAAAACATATATTAATATTTCTTTTTGATATAGCTTTATATATATGCATTTACAAGGGGCATTTGTAAGTGCAAAATGTATTTACTAAGTTGTTCAGCAGTTAGCAACCTGAAAGTTTCTGACTTAATGAAATGTAACATATTTCTTTAAGGTCCCATGATGAAAAATTCACTTAATTGCTGTTTTCTTAATTATTTTATTAAGTTTGATTCATGATAGGTAGGCTGTGTCATGTGTTTTACTGCATTTTAAGTATAAAGGATGTGATGTCCTGATTAGAAATTTTATCTAACACTGAAGAAAGACTATTTGTCTGAAAGCTTTGTTTTAATAAAAAGTTTTTTGGTATAGCTCTGTGGAACTTGCTTTTGCTTGGTGCTTTGGATTTTTCTGTTGCTGGTTCCACATTATCATTGGTTCACTATATATATATATATATATATATATATATATATATATATATATATATATATATTCTTGATTGTTCACTTCTTTCATCTGTTGTGATCTACAATCACATTAATCATGCTGGTGATGTTGGCCCACACTTCATTCCAAAAACCAAAATGCAGAGCCAGCAAACAGTGACATATAAATTTAATAATATACAATTAGGAGAGTTTAGTTCTCCTAATTGTAGATCATTAAATTTATATGTCACTGTTTGCTGGCTCTGCATTTTGTTTTTTGCTGAGGATTTTTGGGGCCGTGCAGATACAATACTTGCAGGGGCTCACTTCTTTTTGCCACACTTCATTCCTCCGTAATGTATTTCCTGCCCATCCAAGGAGTTTCCATCAATGTTATTGCAAAGCATCTATTATAATCTAATTTTCCTGTGGGGATAAATTGTCTGCCCTAGGTGTTTGCTATCTGAAAGACAGTGATATGCACATTGTTATATTCATATGGGGGCCCAGTTATACAGATGATTATGTGGGAAAGCTTATATCACCATAAACATTGTGCATTCTTGTGCAATGCAAAAGTTTGTGAAACACATGCTGTGACATATAACAATGTGTCATATTAAAGCTTACAACAATGCATGCATAGATAGCTGTAAAATCAATACAATTTATGATATCAGTAGAAATTGTCTGTGGGACATGAATCCCTTACACTACATATCCATTGAATGGAGGTCCAAATACAACAGCATTATGCCACACATGACACAGACACCATCCATTTCACATTAACATACTACACAAACATGCATTCAACAGAAATGTGTGTTGCTGTAGCAGTAATAGAATTGCAGCCTAAACAGACAAGTATTACAAAACACCTCAGATCAACTCAGACAATAATAAACAGTGAGTATCACCCCTTTCAACATAGATAATTGGTAAATTATCAATTGAACAACTTATGGAAAGCATCAGAAAACTTCAGTATCTCTAAGCAGGCCACAGGGGGTACAGATCTATGGATTCTTTTTATATTGAGCCAGTAATTATAAGACTTGTGTTAAGAACCACCAATGGCTAAATATCTGTTACAGCAAAAGGACATAGTACATACAGATACTGTTGGAATTTGTAGGTTTCTGTATGTACACCTCAGAGTGCATAGAGTAATCTGCAAGATATATGGATAATCTGTAAATCCGTCTTTATGCATTGTTCACTTTTGCTATGCAAATCTGTCTATACAACTGCATATGGGAAATTAATACATGTCCTTAATGCAGATGTCAATAAGTTCTCAAAATATGGAGCATTAACCAATAGCTCAGCGTAACAGGAAGGTGCTCCACGCAAGTAGCCAATAGATATTGATAAATGGTACCATGCCTAGCATGTGCCCTTTATCTTCCAATGATTTAATAACATTACATAAGCACCACTTTTACATATAGATTTTGATACATTTACAGATCAGACCATTGCTACCTGTGAAATGAGTGGGACCTCACTGAGCAATTTTCAAATCTGACTACATTTTTCATTGGAGTATAGACATTATCAAGATGGCTATTTCCAGGAGGCTTTGTGTCCAGGAGCCCAGTTGGACTGAGGAGGAGACTACCCAAATGCTGCCTGTCTATGTTGGAGTGGAGCATCAAATAAGACCCATGTGAAGGAACTTTGCAATGATCATCATTTGAAACTGTATTTCAAGGTAGCATTGATGAAGTACAGGGAACTACCAGACTGGCATGCAGGTTCACCATAATGACCTGCATCTGATGGATGCAGAGGCGCTTCATCAGAGGGTTGCTGTGGTGCAGAGACAGACGGTGGATGTCTACAGTAAGCGTCATAATACTATGTATACCTGAGTGCTCCTATGGAATTTTGACATATAGCTGTGCCCCAAATATATCAGATACATGGCTTTTATAACCATTAAGCAGCTGTTCTGACAAAGTTCATCTGGTTAATTAAGAAGATGTGTTATCTGCTTTTCATATAAGTATGGCTTCTATTCCCATGCTGTTCATTTATTTACTAATCTTTATAATGTATGTAGTACTGAACATTGTAGATGTACATCTGTTTTCCAATATATAGTTACATCATTTCACACATCCAGTATAATTGTGTATCACTGATGTGTAGGTTGCTGATGATTACACATATAGTACTTATTGGTTATATTAGGAAAGTATCGCCTACTCTATCTGCATATGTGTCAATATTAAGTCATAAGTAACTTCTTTACTTCATTCCTATTAATAAAGTGAACATTCTTACTGCAGTCCTGTTTATTTAAGCCAAGAGGAATGCCTGTCAGATGGCTTACACATATGTCTTTAGTTATGTGTTGATAACTGTTAATGTTAAGTTGTCAATCTCGCCTTCATTCTTGCTGGATGGGTTCGGAGCCGATCCTCGGCTCCGACTCGGCCAATGCTAAAGCTCGAGAGCTAATTCCACCGGCTCGAGGCTCCCCCATATCCCACAATGCTAGGCGGTAACTACTCAGATCTCGTTTGCCGCTTAGCTGCGAGGTGCTTTCTTCTACCGGCTCTGGCAGGTTAGTGAGTTTTTTTCTAGTTAAAAACTTCAAATATCTACCCCTATCCTTTTTAGTTTAGTTTAGTTCATAGTACAGGGTATCCTTGTAGTTTAAATCGGGTCTCCCTCATTTTTATCTCCCTTTATTCCCTTTTAACTTCTAGGCCTTTGGCCCACTCCCCTTTTTTCCCTTGTCATTTAAGTGTTATTGGGTTTTTTCTTTTGGTTAAAGGGTGTGTCTGTGTGTTGTGTCTGTGTCCTTTGCTATACAGTTCTTTAGGATGTCTAAAGACTCCAAGGTCTCAGGCTTCAAGAAGTGTGACTCGTGCTGTCAGAAAATGTCTCTGACAGATGGTCACACTTCTTGTGTCTATTGCCTGGGACCTTTGCACCTGCAGGACTCCTGTGCTGTTTGCCATGCATTCAGCCCGAGAGTCCTGCAGGAATGCAAAAATAAACTTATTCTTTGAGGCTTATTAAAGCCTGAAGGCCCCTCGACCCAGTCTGCGTCAGGGAAGCCTTCAAAGACTTCCAGGCCGTCGGCTCCAGCTTCAGAGCCGTCTGCTGGGAGCATCAAGGCTGCTTCGACATCGGCTCCAGCTGGAGTCGATGTTTCGAAGACTCAAACCGTTACCTCGGCTCCGGCCAGAGCCGAGGTTGCTAAGACTCAGTCGGCTCCGATAGTCTTATCGGAGCCACCTTCAAAGAAGAGGTCGAGGTCCCCTTCCATTGGCTCCATCCACTCGGCCCCGGGATCCCCTCTTCTGTCGGAGCAGAGCCATAGGTCCCATTCCTCTCGGTCCTCCAGGCTGTCCGACCATGACTTACAAAGGGTGGTAAGTAGACTTCTCAAGTCCGAGGCACTGGCCCAAATGCTGCATAGCCCTACTCAACAGTCAGTGGCTATTCCCATCCCTGCTTCAGTTCCTCCTCCGACTCCTTTGAGTTCGGAGCAGGGGCTCATCAGAGCCGTGGCTGTCGGTGCGTCGGAGCCGATACCCTCCCTTTCGGCTCCATCATCTGCTCTGATTTCCTCTTTGGAGGGATCTCGGCGCCGAGCTTCCCTCGTCGGCTCTGAGGGGGTGAGTGGCATCGGACCCTTGTCCAACCCCGTTCTCCCTCTCGGAGCGTCGGCGCTGGTGAGTTCAGCTCCGACATCGGCCTCGGAGCCATCCCTGTCGGTGCCGGGGGGGTCCTTGTCTCCTCAGAGCGGGGATCTTCGGCCTTGGCTGATCGGGGCACCTTCGAGGTCATGTGGAGCATGCTAGACCCCGTGTCTACCCCACAGTCAGCTCCGTCAGCTCCTCCCTCTTCAGTGCCTGCGGTGGTTTCTACCCACCCCCTCGTACCAGACCGTAGAGAGCCAGCCCCTCAGGTTTCCCCATTGGGAATATCCTCTTCTTCCGAGGCTTCTCCTGATCAGACAGGGGAACCCCCTCGGAAGAGACAGTGCAAGAGGAAGCACATTGACTCCCCTGAGTCTATCACCTCCGACACCGACTTGGAGGAATCTGAAGGTTCCCCTCGGTCCCCCTCTGAGGACTTCTCTTTTGCTGACATCCATGAAATCCTTAAACAGAGGGGGAACTCGCCCGGCCTTAACCCTTCAGAGGACGAGTCGGTGTACCTTGAGGCGTTTGGCTCTCGCCCTTCCACCTCCTGGGTGTCTCCTCCCTTTGACCCCCTCATGGAAGTGGTGGCAAGGAAGGCTTGGACGGCCCCTGATTCGGTGGAACCTACCCCAAGGAGGCCGTCAAAATTTATTACTGCCCCAAAAGAGAAACAGTTCTTATCCAAAGGTGTCTCTGTTGATGCCATGGTGGTGGCCGCAGCCACTAAGAAGGAATTAGCCGATCCTTCGGTACCCGTCCATCCTCCTAACAAGGAGTCTAGGACCATGGACAGGTACGATAAGCGGATGTTTTCCTCAGCGACCTTTGCCATGCGGTCGCTGAACTTGTGTCACTTCACCCATCTCCAGAGGGATTTACTCAAGGATATGGGTGAGGCTATGCAGGATCCAACAGCTGAGGGGTTCCAAGACAAAATGAACTCCCAGTTGGCAACCCTGAATTCGATTGTCAACTCCTCCATGCGGCTTATCTCATATGCAGCTGATGGGGTGAGTAGGGCCGCAGGCACAAATGTAGCTTTACGACACCACGCCTGGATGCGACTGTGCAATTTTGTGGACCCTTCCAAGGCATCCTACACCAATTCCCCCTTTGATGGCTCAACGTTGTTTGGACCTCAGGTGAAGGATGCATTGACTAGGTGCGAGCAGGAAGGTAAGATTCTCTCTGCCGTGGGAGTCCATTTTTCTACCCCTTCCAGACCTTATCCCAAAGGTCAGAGGGGGGGGGGATGTGGTTCCGCAAACCACAAGGAGTCTCATCTGATGCACAAAGTCGATTCCCCTCTAGAGGCAGAGGGGGGAACAACAATAGACACTGCCCTAGGGGCAGAGGTGGTCCGCAAAACCGGGGTAGCAGAGAGACTTTCTCTGATAAACCCTTTCAGCATCCCTGAGGAGCTGCCCGGCTGTCCATCTTCGGAGGCAGTCGGGGGAAGATTGTCACTGTACCCAAAAGCCTGGCTTTCCCTCACTCAAGACAAATGGGTACAGTCGATCATATCCGAGGGTTACAAAATCCCCTTTATTCACATCCCATCCCAACCCAAAGGATCCCTTCTAGACGTTCCACCCAGTCTAAGGGAACAAGCAGCATTAGAAATATCAAAGCTGCTGTCAAAAAGGGCTATCCAGCTAGTCCCAGCAGACCAGCAAGGATCCGGAATCTACTCCAAATTTTTTTTGGTACCAAAAAAAAACAGGGGACTGGAGACCAATACTGGATCTCAGCAAGTTAAACAAGTATGTGAAGAAAACAAAATTCCAGACGGTCACGCTACAGTCCATTCTACCCTTCTTGGGTCAGGACAATTGGATGTGCTCGATAGACCTTCAGGATGCGTACTACCATATCAAAATGCACAGATGCTCCAGGAGGTTTCTCCGCTTCAGGCTGGGAGCCGG
Source organism: Protopterus annectens (assembly GCF_019279795.1). Taxonomy (NCBI): domain Eukaryota; kingdom Metazoa; phylum Chordata; order Ceratodontiformes; family Protopteridae; genus Protopterus; species Protopterus annectens. Next base: position 356,837,320 of record NC_056725.1, read on the forward strand.
TCACTACCAGTTCAGAGCCCTGCCCTTTGGTCTCACTACAGCCCCCCGAGTGTTCACCAAATGTATGGCAGTGGTCGCAGCTCACTTGAGACATCAAGGATTCCAGGTGTTTCCATATTTGGACGACTGGCTCCTTACCGCCACCACCAGGCATCAACTTCTTCTATCCAGAGACTTCACCATCCAAACTTGCCAAGCTCTAGGCATTTCAATAAATTTCAAAAAATCTGCCTTGTCGCCTTGTCAATCTATTACCTTTATAGGCGCCACCTTAGACACAGTTCATCTTTCCGCCAGACTAACAGAGCAAAGAGTATCAGATATCTGCAAACAAGTTTACCTTCTGCTTCAGTGCAACAAGATCAAAGCCAGGGTAGCCTTGAAGTTATTAGGATTCATGGCGGCTACTATTACACTCCTCCCCTTAGCTCGTTTTCATATGCGGATCCTCCAGTGGATGCTGTTTTCTCAATGGTCCTTCCAACAGCTCCCGATGTCTCACATCATCCTGCTAACCCAATCTTGCAAGAATCACCTGTCTTGGTGGATGACATCACCTCAAGTTCTCCAGGGCAGACCCTTCATCCCTCACCCCCCAATCGCCACGGTGATGACGGACGCCTCCCTGATCAGGTGGGGGGGGGCATTATCAGGGCAGGACAGTCCAGGGCACGTGGCAATCTTTTGAGTGCCACTTGCACATAAATGTCTTAGAGATGAGAGCAGTGCTTTTAGCATTGCAAGCCCTTCAGGATTCTCTTCCCACAGGGACTATTGCAATTCAGACGGACAACATGTCCGTAGTGTGGTACATCAACAAACAGGGCGGAACCAAGTCCTACCCCTTATGTCGAGAGGCACTCAGACTTTGGCAGTGGGCAATTTCTTCTCAGTGTTTTCTGATAGCAACGCACATTCCCGGGAAGTCCAACGTGATTGCGGACAAGTTGAGCAGGGCTATTCTCATGCCTCAGGAGTGGTCTCTAAAAAAAATCAGTGCTGGAAGAAATCTTTCGAAGATGGGGCCGGCCCTGCTGCGATCTTTTTGCTACTCCCCAAAACAGCAAGTGTCATGACTTCTTCACCCTCTTCCCTTTACCAGGCCAATGCACCAGAGACGCTCTAGTCCACGATTGGCCCCGGGGACTTCTGTATGCTTTCCCCCCCTTTCCACTGATCTCTCAATTAATTCAGAAAGCTATCGCCTCGAGAGTCACTATGATCCTCATTGCCCCTTACTGGCCTCGACAGATATGGTTTCCGTTCCTGCATCATTATCTCTTGGAGCAGCCTTGGCATCTGGACCCAGTGCCAGATCTTTTGACCCACCAGTCGGGCCAGCTGCACCACTCCCTCCAATCTCTCAGCCTCACAGCGTGGTTTCTCCGACTCCTACCCTAGCCAGGCTTCCCTTAATCTCTCATTCGGTCCGTAACATCCTGATAGCCTCTCACAAGTCTTCTACCAGAAGGATCTACAATAGTAAGTGGAAGCATTTTTCCTTCTGGGCAGCATCAAAAAATATAGACCCCTTCACTGCACCTATCCAGTCTATCTTAGACTTCCTGGCAGAGCTCTTTCATTTAGGCTCTTCCTCATCTACCATTAGAGTACAACTAGCTGCTATATCTAACTTTCATGTAGGTGTCTTGGACTCCAGTATCATGTCCCATAAACTCTGCAAAGCCTTTCTAAGAGGTGTCTTTTTGCTCAAGCCCCCAATCAAAGATTCCCCACCTCAGTGGGACTTGAATTTGGTCCTAGCATCCTTGATTCTTCCCCCCTTCGAACCTGCGGCTTCATGCCCTCTTAAGTTGCTCTCATGGAAAACACTTTTTCTAGTAGCCATAACATCAGCTAGAAGGATATCTGAACTTCATGCTCTTTGCAGTAGTCCTCCTTACTTAGTTTTCCATAAAGACAGGGTGTCCCTCCGGACTAATCCGTCCTTCTTGCCTAAGGTTTCCTCTGAGGCAAACCTAAATCAGACTATCGATCTCATCGTCTTCTTCCCTGATTATTCCAACAGGTCGGAACAAAAGTTACATTTTCTAGATGTTCATCGCCAACTTCGATATTATTTAGACAGGACTAAACAGTTCAGGAAATCTGACCAGCTCTTCCTGTCTTATGTGGAAGGGAAATTGGGCCTTCCAGTTTCTAAAGTGTCCCTTTCAAGATGGCTTACCTCTATAATTACCTTCATCTATGAAATCAGACATCAAAAACTGCCTTCAAGACCTAGAGCTCATTCAACCAGGGCATTAGCTACATCTGTAGCTTTTCAGGACAGGCTACCAATAGATTCCATTTGTGCAGCAGCCACATGGGCTTCTCCTTATACCTTTATCTCGCATTACAAATTGGATATGGCCTCCAGAAACCGTGCCAACTTTGGTTCCACTGTTCTCAAGTCTGTTCCGATAAGCCACCTGGGGTAAGGTGCTAGGGATGCGGTCCCATCCAGCAAGAATGAAGGCGAGATTGACAACCTAACATTGAGAAGTTATGTACCTACCATAACGTTCCATGTTAGTTGTCTTCTTCTCGCCTTCTTTCTTGCGTCCCACCCTCCTTCCCCCTAGCCTGGACAGACCGATAGGAATTTTTGGGATCTTCCATTGGGGTTTCCTTTCCACATGTTCTACCACCTCTATTCTCCCTTTTATGTTTGTGGTAGCTTACATACAGGTTTATATAGAGGTGGGTTCCTTTTCTCTCTTCTCCATACTGTGGAGACCAGAACTGCTTGGTTTTAGCTATCAAACGAGATCTGAGTAGTTACTGCCTAGCATTGTGTGATATAGGGGAGCCTCGAGCCGGTGGAATTAGCTCTCGAGCTTTAGTATTGGCCGAGTTGGAGCCGAGGATCGGCTCCGAACCCATCCAGCAAGAAAGAAGGCGAGAAGAAGACAACTAACATGGAACGTTATGGTAGGTACATAACTTCTCATTTCTTTAGATTATAATGGCCAATAAAGTGTCTAGAGTTTCAGTATTCATCCATTATCCACAGGAATACAGATACACACACACACAGTACCTGTTTGTTAAGAAGAAGCATGTGCTTCCTGTTAACTTGGCTTGTAAAGATACTGGTCAGCATCTCCAAATTTTGATGAGCTGTTGGTTCATTAATTTTCCACATAGGGGAAGCATATTATTATACTGTTATCTTTGTGTATTTCCTCACATTGTCAAATATTCTTTTCTGCATAACTGCTTATTGATATTAACGTTTGTTTTGTGCATGGTTACAAATAACTTGGTTATTCATCAAATTCCTATGAATATCTTCATAATCTATAATATTCTGTTAGCATCTCTTTAAGTACAGGTTTATGTGTAAAGCTTGCAACAGATTTTTGTATGTCTGACAGTTTTGTGAAAAACATTATTATTTTCAGAAGTGCTATTAAGTGTAGTTTTGTCATTCATTATTACATTCACTTCAACAACCACATCTTATCTTTTGAAGGAGTCAGATGTCAGACTTATAGCTGAAATGCAGATCCGGGGTGGTAGAGTGATGCATGCATTTGATTTGTGATGTACAATTTGCCAAGGAATATCTGTAAATGTAGTCCACCCACATATCTTACTGTGTCCCTAATATACAGCACCTTTTATGTCTCTGTTAACAGAAGCTATGTGATACATGACACTATCCCACTTTCTGAGGGATGAAAGTCTCCAGTTGCTGTTACTGATTGTGACCAAAGTGCTGACATGAATTCATTCTTGTAAATTATTTACCTACATGCCCAGCATATCATCCTTTTTTGAAATCCTAATCCATGATCCTTATTAGGAACCCATCCCTGCGCAGTCACAACCCCAAGTCTTTTCACTGCAATCACAAAACACACTCTCAGGCAAGATGGATTATCTAGGCCGGTAGGTGTTAGGGTTAGAGTATGGACATAGATTAGAGTTGCAAGTCTGAATGTCAAGTTCTCCAAACTGTGTTCAAAGATGTATAGGCCTGTTTGTGTAAAATTTAAAAAAATGTATATATTGATTCTCTGATATTCTTTAAAAGTCAGTAATTTAGGACCTCCCATGAGGAATGAATATCCTTGTTATTTGAGGACTACATCATTCATAGTTGCTCTTTTCTTTTTGCAGATGACAAGGACACGACACAAAATCATTCACTATGCACTGAGCAGATGCACAGGCTTGAGGAGCAGCGGAAGCAGAAAAGAATGTTGCTTAATTTTTCTGTTTTATTAAAATGTATCTGATCCTGTTAAATGCCCTTATTTTTTTACACTACTATGTATATTGTTTAGAATGCCAGAAGGGTCCCTATTAATTTCACAAAACTTTAGATTGTCGAACTACAAAAGATTGACAGCTAAATATCGAAAGAGCCAAACCGTGAATGGCCAGCTAAACAAATTGTTTCTCAGGGAAAGAATTTGCTTGGCCGTAATGGGAATTTGCCCTTTCTCCAATGTGGAGCGATCTCAGAGTTAGTATATTTAGTTAGGGGGGATGTGGGGTGGGTGAAGCCCCCCACTTAATTCAGGTTGAAAGGTTTTTGTTTTGTGTAATAGCCAAGTGAATCCTTTCCATGGGAAAAAATTTGCTTAGCTGGCCATTCGCGGTTTGGACATTTCAATCTTTAGCTGTCGATCTTTTGTAGTTCGACAAGCTAAAGTTTCATCAAATTAATAGGGAAGCTGCCAGAACACACATCATGCATCAGTAAGATAAGTGTGATAATCACACTATACCTGTGTTTACAAGTCTGATTGAAATACAAATATGTTGAAATATTTAGCAACAAGCCATGTTTTCTGAAGATAGTTTTTGAAATTTAGGCCACAACCTGAATGACAGTCGGGTTTGTATATCTGTCACATATAGGTTGATGTGGATGATGTACAGTATGTGTAAGTCTGTAATGCTTTAATTGCTGATTGTAATGCATGTGTTGTATACTTGTATGCATAAATGTGTTTCCCAGAGACTGATAGCCTGCCTATTCACAGACTAAATAGGTGTTTGCTGTGTTAGTGTTCACACTGTTGTTGCCAATCATTGTAGCATGCCCTTCTGTTCAACATTAGTATTCCATCTGCTACAACACCATGGGTGTTTTTGTTATATAGACATTTTTTGCAATATTTCATAATTAATATCGATGTTTGCATGTTGCAGGCTACTGATTGCTAATAATTATAGATAGGTCATACATAGAGCTGTAGACATACAATACTGTTTGTGTAACATATACTAGCTTCTCATGTCTCACAGGCTGTGACTATATTTATGACTGAACATTATAACTATTTGTTACTGTTGTATTCCTTATATTCATATGGGGTCAGCCAATTACCATCCTGCCTGGCTCAGATGTTTGTCATATGGCTTGCATCGTTTCCACAATTTTGACATCTCACTTTGTCTTCATTTTAACAAGGTTACTTGGTGGCATATCTCTCAATCTCTTAATACAAGAAATCTGGACAAAGCCAAAAATAATGGGGGGGGGGGGGCAAAGGACCAAAATCAGGGACATATTTTAAATATTGTTTAAACATACTTTTTTTTATAACAACCACATAGAGATATTTTACCATTTCAAGTAGATACGTGTTCAATTAAATCCTACATCAGATGAGTTTCACCTAAGACAGTACTCCAAGCTTCTTTTTTTAATTTGTAAGGTCTTGTACCTAAAGAAATCCAGGAAATTACAATTTAATACCTTCAGTGCTAAATTGTTTTTTGGAAATATTACAGCTCAATTTTTTTTTCTTTTCATAGAAAGACAGATGAATTCCATAAACATCATAGAATTCAGCAGATTGTGCTGAGCTCTGCTCAAGATTTGTGGTAAGCTAAGCCATATGGAAATGTGCCCTGGTCTAGGGAAAATACTCAGAGCAAAGCATACATAAAATAACCTGCAACATCATCACAACAACAATCAGTCATGGGAAAATCTTATTGCAGGAAACTCTTCCATAAAGTAATATACTGTATGTGCATTACTAATGCACGTCTATGGAAGGTAAACAAGCTCAACAGGACATATCAATATTATGTAAAAATTACTGGCTAAAGACAAATGTAATCCTGAAAAGCAAGAAATATCTGCAAACAATTACAAATATTGTTGTAACACGTAGAGGAACATATATAAATAAACCCATCATAAAGTGCAGAATCTGACATAATTCACAAAATTTCTAATAAAAGAAATAATTAAGTCAAAGGACAGTCATGGCCACATTGCCATGGCTGACAGTAGCAGTGCAGGGTATGTGTGAGGGGCACAAGTAACTCACACACCCAAGGAAATAGGGAGATAGAAAAGCAGATGTGGGGTGAGAGTGAAAAAGAGGGGCATATAAGATGGATGGTGGAATAGGAAGGCTAGAAGGAGAGGCAGAGGAATATGGGTATTTATTTATTTTTTTTTTTTGGTGAAAATAGGTTCCCTTTTTTTCTGGAGAATAGAAGGAAAGGAAAGGACATGGAAAGAGGTGGTGGAGAAAAGTGCAGGTACAACTATATGACAAATATCACAAGACATGAAGGACAAATCAGTAACACACATAAAGCATAGGTAATGTATACAGACAGCACAGATATGGACTGTGCAACATGGGTGATGGAAAAATGATAGTGTAGGGATGTACAGCAGCCATGGTGCATATCAAAAATACACAGGTAACAGTGCACAAAGCAGTGCTGGTATGTTGCAAACTGTGTGATAGACATATAAAAGGAGTATGACAGATGGTAAGTGTGCATCAGAGAACACTAAATGATGAGTCCTGTCATTGCAGTACACAATGAACATTAAACACCACCATCCAGTAGGCTGTCAGCAGTGCAAGTATAAGCCAGACAACATCAAGGATGATCAAATCCAAGCAAGGAAGTCCAGGCACTGACAAGCAGAGGGTAGAGTAGAACCTCCAACCCTGTACGTGATAGGTAAACAAGTAAGCACAGTACCAAATAGCAGTACTGCAGCAAAAGAGTAGTATGGCTGTGTAGTAAACCAGTTAAGTGTACACACCACCAACACAGGGAAATGGGTTCCATATGTCAAAGACACATATCATGCCAGAGACAACACTGATGAGTGTTCAGGTGTATAACTTAGATGCGTGACATGCAATGACATTACATGAGCCAAACAGAAAGAATGAATGCAGAAATGGTTGAGGAGAGGCGAGTTCAAACCAAGAGATGAAAGGTTAATATTGGCAGCCCAAGACAGTAGACTATGTACACGCTGGTTTACAAAGTCCATTGAACATGTGGGAGAAACAGACAAATGTAGGTTTTGTGGAACCGAATTAGAAACAGTCACACACCATGTTGCTGGCTGCGACATACTAATGGCAGAAGGACTGTATACTGAAAGGCATAATAATGTGGCGAGACTGTTACACTAGGGATTTTGCAAACATTATGGTACTGAAGTGGCTGAAAAACACTGGAAACATGAGCCACAGAGAATCATAGAAAATGATGAGGTTTATATCACATGGGATCACCCATTACCAACAGTTCAAAAGATAGATGCTAGAAAACCGGATATAGTGGTCCAAGAAAAGAAGACAAAAGTAGCATTGATCATTGAAATCACCACACCCAGTGACTACAGTGTCTTGCATAGAGAGAGACACAGAGTCATAAAATACCAGGATCTGCAGGCAGAAATGAGAGCAATGTGGAAGGAAGATACCCAGACAGTTCCAATAGTAGTAGGAGCAACGGGTCTTATAAAAAAGAATTTACAGTTGTATTTAGATATGTTACCATACGAACTGCAAAAGGAGTCATTACTGGGTACATTGCAGGTGCTGCAGAGAGCACTACTGGCTGACATCAAAGATAGAAGCAATACTAATTTCATGAACTTTAATCATACTCCGACTTAGGAATGGGGTCCATTCCCATCATGGTATTAGAAACCCAAAAGACTTGGAGACATTAAAAAAAGAAGGATCATCACACATACCCACAACAATGGCATGAAATATGACGTAAATGGTGATACATATGTGATTAGTGAAAGCTAAGGAATGCAAGCTTGTACATAGGCAGAAACCACACTAATGTCTGGGTAATGCACAGCACACGAGTACAGCATAAACAGTGATGGAATCTACTCATTTGCCACTACCTTGTGTGCATATGTAATGTATGTGTATAATACCCAGCATGGTGGCACAAGGTAATATTGTACCAGAATCCCTACATTACAGAGATGATATGTTGTAGGAAGGTGAACATGCACATATACATATGCCATGTATGTGTGTGAAATACATAGGCCAAAGCTATGAGAAAGAGAGATGGACAGCATAAGCCCATATCAGTGAGAAAATGCTAGCAAGATAAAGCTGGCACAGAATAAAGCAGGACAACCATTGCTAAGGAGATATATTGCACATGCAAGACTCCACAACACAGGATGAATTGAAAGTCCTCACAGTGAAGTAAATGGCCAACACCTGACAAATGTGCATAGTGCATTAAGGATGACTGTAAACATGTCTGTGTACAAATTATACAAACAACACATTAATGTGCAACAGTTAAAAAACTAATGGCAGAGGTACACAACAAGACTAGGTTAGAATATTACATACCCAGATATATTGCCGTGCCAACATACAGCAGTTGGCACACTCACTATCATTGATGTAAATATCACAGTACATATGTAAGACTGATCAATGGGCAGTCTTGTGTATACAAGTATAGCACAGTAAAATGGAGTAAGTGCACATATCTAGGTACATATTACAACAGTAGTTATCTGTCAGTGCATACATGTAAATCATTGGTGCATATGTAATACAAATGCATACACATAGGCATGTATACATATCTTAATATAAGCTATGTATACACAGGTCAGCACACATGTGTAAACATGCCTTAATATATGCTATGTTCAAAAAGACTGGTTATTGCCATAAACAAGATGCAGACAAAAAAGGGAGTCAAGGATGATGCTATATATAGCATCACCTCAGTATATCCAATTAGGGACCATCAAATGTTAGTCTAGTATGTGAAGGATACATGTGCAGCTGTATTAAACTGTGTATTACATGCCACAATAATTACCAGTACAGAGCACAAACAAGGTTATTGTGCCAGTGGGACAACATGACCCAACAATGTTACATAAGGTACTTAATTAAGGATGCATCATGCTTTTGAGCAGAAATATGACAGCAAAAATCAACACAAAAATGGGTGCTATATATACACATGGATAACGTGCATATAAACATACTTAACTTACCTCACTTTGCTATGTGAGAGGAATGGGATTAATGCAGTGTGTCAGCTGTTGTCATTCCTTACAGGTGTATACATGACCAACCCAAGCAGAACAATTCTGTCCTGCATGCATTATGCTAGCTGCAACAGTCATCTATGTCACATACAGAGCCAATGCGATACCTGAAACTAACAATATCATGCTGCACTGCATGCTTGAGTACACACACACACACACACACACACACACACACACACACACACACACACACACACATACACACACGCAGACTGAAGGAGTAGCACTCCTGCCCATATGTAGCAATGTGTGCAGTAATGACAGCATATAATTATCATGTAAATCATAATGGTAATGCATCTGTCATTGGCTAATATGTGTTATAATGCAGCAGTGAGATAAAGCCACTTATGACATGATATGTGCAGTGTTCATCATGACATATATGTGAAAACCATGACAGCAATATGGGACTTGTGCACAATTATACCAATGCCGTACAAAATGGAATAATGAAAACACCATAATGGCAGCATCACATAAATGGTTCAGAGGTACAATCCTTACAACCCTGAGGGACAGCCCTGATGGAATCAAACATCAGAAAGGATTTCCCTAGCAATCTCCTTGAAGAAGTAGCACATTACCCATGCCAGTCCTGAAGAAAGTTTCCCATCAGTTCATTCATTTGTGTCTGTAACATATCTGTCGCTATATCCTGGATCTGGTCCCGAATGTCTTCTCTCTGGCATGGTGATGGACATCTTCAATGCTAATCCATGGGTACAATGGTAAGTGCAGATCCTTGTCTGTTATCATCATCATCTCCATCATCTCTGTTATGGTACCCATCTAGGTCATCAGAGTCTGACTTGGCTGGCAGTGGTCTGACACATCACTGTTGTCACTGACTAATGGGTGAAGCAGCACAGGTCCCACTCATATTTCCACCTTCACAGAATTAATGGTAAATCAAATACTTGGTTAAAGGAACTAAACCTTCATAAGCAGGTACATAAGATATGTTGGTATGATAGATTCATATCCCAGCATACCCTTTACCTCTGGAACAAACTTCCATTACATGTCAAGCAGAGTAGCACACCCTTATCAGTTTCAAGGTAAATCAAGGTAACTGGATGGGCAGCCTCAAATTCTCTCTCAGGCTATATTGTCTTGTCCTCCTCAAGGCTAGTGGGGAATTCTGAATTTTTTTTGGCTAGGATTGAAATGGTCTGCAGACTGATTGCCTAGTACTTACATATGAACCTAAGAACCTATGAATGCAGGAACAACCATCTACATACATAATAAGCATTAACTTAAAAAAAAGAATAATTAAAAATTCTGACTTTAGGTACACCATCTACATGTTTTAAGTTTTATGTATGTGATGTTACCGTACAGTTTGACCATATCCAACTACAACGCCTTAGTTGAAGTCAGGCATACATCCAATCCATAATAAATTTAAAAAATGGTGTGCGTCGTACATCACAGTCATGTGCCAAATATGTACGAAATAAGGCACAATCATTGATAAGGCAAGCACATAAATGCATACACCTGTTAAAATACATATTCATAACTTATGTATATAAACAGACAGTATGGACATCCCGTGACAATGTACTTTGTGTTGCTGTGACACTTCTGTTACAAAACCTGCCACCAGTAATATGCATATGGAAAGTATAGCAAACTAGAGATTACACAATGCACAATAAATATCATTGAAGCATTATGAAGGGCCTGAAAAGAAGGTCTATCATAAAATAATGATAGTTATTTGTCCCTGATACATATGGTAAGTCTTGTTATAGGGTCACATCTATCTGGAGCTTCACAGTATGTATTGACATGTGTCATATAACACAATCAGTCTTACAGGCAGACATCTGCTACAACTAATTATTACTACCATGTTAGATGTGCACCAATATAACTGTAAAGAGATTATGTGTTATGCAAGTAACAATATAAAAACATATTAAATAAGACGTGTAATGTTAGTTACATTACAATCTAGTACATTTGTAGCATCGGGTCCATATTATAATATCGAAATCTACAAAGATCGAATGTTATAATATCAAATCCTAAACACCGAAATCCGCAAACATTGAACAGTCAGAATAGCGATTTTTTTCCCAGGGAAAGAAATCGCTATTCCGAGAAACATACACACAACACAAACACACACAAAAAACAGCAATCCACGCACATACACTTAAAATCCTACACCTAAACCTAAACTAAACTTTACATACACATTTTTTGTGTGTGTTTGTGTTGTGTGTATGTTTCTCGGAATAGCGATTTCTTTCCCTGGGAAAAAAATCGCTATTCTGACTGTTCAATGTTTGCGGATTTCGGTGTTTAGGATTTGATATTATAACATTCGATCTTTGTAGATTTTGATATTATAATATGGACCCGATGCTACAAATGTACTAGATTGTAATGTAACTAACATTACACGTCTTATTTAATATGTTTTTATATTGTTACTTGCATAACACATAATCTCTTTACAGTTATATTGGTGCACATCTAACATGGTAGTAATAATTAGTTGTAGCAGATGTCTGCCTGTAAGACTGATTGTGTTATATGACACATGTCAATACATACTGTGAAGCTCCAGATAGATGTGACCCTATAACAAGACTTACCATATGTATCAGGGACAAATAACTATCATTATTTTATGATAGACCTTCTTTTCAGGCCCTTCATAATGCTTCAATGATATTTATTGTGCATTGTGTAATCTCTAGTTTGCTATACTTTCCATATGCATATTACTGGTGGCAGGTTTTGTAACAGAAGTGTCACAGCAACACAAAGTACATTGTCACGGGATGTCCATACTGTCTGTTTATATACATAAGTTATGAATATGTATTTTAACAGGTGTATGCATTTATGTGCTTGCCTTATCAATGATTGTGCCTTATTTCGTACATATTTGGCACATGACTGTGATGTACGACGCACACCATTTTTTTAAATTTATTATGGATTGGATGTATGCCTGACTTCAACTAAGGCGTTGTAGTTGGATATGGTCAAACTGTACGGTAACATCACATACATAACCTACACATCACATACATAACCTACACACAATCGCACACTTACCTGAACCTGATCCGTAGCGTTCCAACATATCGAACGCTGAAAACAGCGAAGCCTCAGCAACAGCCCACCGAATTCTTTCCCAGGGAAAGAATTTGGTGTCCTGCACCTTCGCTGTTTTCAGCATTCGACAAAACTGGTTTGATATTATAACATTCAAACTTTATAAAATTTGATGTTATAATATAGACCCGTAGTGTCACGGTAACACTCATCAGATCTGGCCCATAAGGTTTATTTATACATTGTATAACAATAGGCATAAATATGTAATAATAAGTCAAATGTAATATAATGCAAAATTCTAAATGCCGTACTATTCATGTAGTGGTAATATAAACAGAATAACATGACTGAGCAAGCGTGCCCATCATACATTTTCATTAAGTTACTCAAGTACATTACATGGCAGACAGTACAGTTTATCAGACATCCTTCTGCTGTTACTTGTACATTTTTGTTGTATTCACATTCTGCATACATGTACAACACACATGGGAACAGTAGAAAACCCATACATGTATATAAGCAACTTGAAAGACAAATACACTACACCACTGTAGCCTTATATTATTTCAAGTGATGCAACACCAATATGGGTCCCAATTCTAAACCACTTGCTCCAGTAAAAATGATTACTTACACTGACAGCAAGTCTTTTGGAATGTGGTCCCTGGCGTAAGCCTGTTTATCAATAGACTTCCCACCAATACAAGTCACTTACACAGAGAGCAACCCCTTTGCAATAGGGCCCTTAGTCTTTATTCAATGTGTCACACATATTTATGTTGAGGTTCATAGGAGGCTCTTGGCTAGCAGCCCTAGAGCCCTTACAGACTTTGCCATATTAATCCCAAGTTGCCCCATCTGTCCTTATTAAATGAACATATTTTGCAGAGCTAGTCTATGGCCATCACCGATTCCCCCTGCCCATGAGGGATATGGGTGCTACCCCAGGATGAATTTGCGGTCTCCTATCCATTTGTGCTTGAATAGGGTCAGTGAGGAGCTCTGATTCATGTGCATTGTAAGTTTGTTCCAGAAGAGCTGTCGTCTCTAGGAGTCATATTTGTCTGTCCAGCATGATCTGTTAATGCCATAGGCTAGGTTAAGATCCCTAGAATGAGTGACTTTTGTGCCATTAGATTTGTGTATATGAAGCATATCCATCAGGGCAGGGTCAGAGTCTGCCCTGTAGGCTAGGCACAAGTCTCTGCTCAGCATCCTATAAGATACAGAGTACAGTGACAGGGCTTTTGGTCTGTCCATGTGGGTCATGGTTCAGAGGCCCTAAATTTTCTTGCTGAGGAACCTATGTGGTCTCCCTAGCTGCTGCAGGTGACTGTTGAGGTACATGCAAAAAGGAGCATTGTACTCTATTAGTGGTCTGATGATGGTCGAGTACAGTGGGGCTATAACATCCTTAGACCTGGATGTGATGCCCTTACTTATGAAGTGTACAATATAGAATGTTTTCCTTACCACAGAGGAAACTTGAAAACTGAAGTTCAGATTGCTACCTACCTGTGTTCTTATGTCTTGCATCACTGGGTTTGAGCTTAGGGTAGTGTTGTCAATATTGTAGTTAGCGAGGAATTCTACTTTGCTAATGGGAATAATAATGCACTTTTTGCATTTAGTTTTAGACCATGGCTTTGGCACCAGTAATTTGTCTGTGTTAGCCCTTCCTGTAGTATGTTAACTGACTCAATGATTGCACCAAATTTGCAATCATCAGCCAACTTGATAAGCCAAATGCCATCTAATTTAGCCTGGACGTCTGAGAAGTAGATTCTGAACAGTAAAGGACCCAGCACAGAACCTTGTGGTACACCACTGGTGGCATGTCTACTGGTAGAGGTGGAGTCACCAACTTTGACAGTATGTGCTCTGTCAGTGAGCCAATTCGCTATCCATCTAGTGATGCAAGGGTTAATCCCTGAGATAGTTTTTGAATTATACCTGAGTGGAGGATTGTTTTAAAAGTCTTGACCAGGTCAAGATAGGCAGTATGCATTGCCTTACCTTCATCCAGAGCTTTGGTGACTTTCTTGAAGAAGTCCATCAGGTTTAATAAGCATGATCTACCCTTAGCAAAATAAAATTGGGTTGGGTCTAGAGTTTGAAGATTGCCTATGTCCTTGTTGATATGGTCCATAATGATCATTTCCATGGTCTTGCAACTGAGACTGGTTAGATTTATGGGTCTATAGTTCCCACGGATGTTTAAGGCCCCCCTTTATGCAAGGGGATTACTGTTGCTGTTCTACACTCTGCTGGAACAAAGCCAGTTCTCAGGCTATGGTTAAAGAGAACACTAAATTGGTCTGCTAGGTCCTGTTTTAGATTGCTAAATAAGCATCCTGGGATGTTGCCTGGTCCATTTCATTGAGGCCATGTTTTTGGCCTTGGAGAGTGATGATAAGATTTGATCTCTAGAGACATTAGGCAGAGGACTGGTGTCAGGTATGCTTTGGGATATGGCAGTGGGTCCAGAGGGTGAAGTTTGCACCAAATCTGTCAGCTAGCAGGTTGGCAATTTCTTCTGGTTCAGTATAATTGGTACCATCCACTACCAGTTCTGCACAAAGCTGATCATTTAGGTTTCATATATAATTAAAGAATGACTTATGATTATTCTTAGCTAGGTATGCTATTTAAGCTTCATAGTTAGTGTTAGAGGATTTCACAAATTTCTGATTTGCTTGTTCAAGCTGAAGAAGGAATTATTCCTCTGCTGAGTCAGTTCTCTCTTATTTTTAGATATCAGTTTCTTTCTCATTATATAATCTGTTTATAATTGAGGTCCAGCAGGGTGCCTTTTTTTTTTGGTAGAACCTGGTTTTGATCTAATGAGCTACAGACAAGGCTATACAGCTGCTTAAGTGTTTGTACAGGGCATCTGAGCACACCTCTGCATAGGAGTCATTGTTGTCTGTGAGTGTGAGGGGTATAAACATTTATATACCATCACTTAGTAGTTTTAAGTTAGCTTTGGAAAAGTTCTTCAGTTTTTTTTGCTTGTGTGGAGGTGTCAGGTCCAATAGTTACTTCAAACCAAACTTGACCGAGAAACAAAAGCAGCTCAGAGATGACCAATAACCAGATATAGATCTGTCAGTCCAGTGAAACACCAGCAGCCTTATATAAAATAGCAAAACACTTTAACGATTCACATCCAGTTAAGCACTTTCATCCTTAGGACTTCATTGGAACTGACACATAGCCATTTAAAAGCAGTTAAATACATTATTACTCAAGGTCATATGATATGACATGACCAGTAATAAATGAAATCTAATTAATTATAGTAATTCATTAATTAAAATCCAGAAACTGTAAATATGTTCTCACAAAGGTATGCTATGATAGTTCCTACATGGACAGTTATTTTGTGTAAGTCTGTAAGTATAATCAATCAAGATCCAGTGGTACAAAATAATTAATAATTATAAAAATGAAAAGTAATCTAAATGTTCTTTGGTTATAACTTAGAGGAACATAATTTCAAAATAGTACTGAGGCAAAATATATCAGTGAAGCCAGGATTTTCACTGGCATTGAGCCTCAGTTGCCATAATAACTCTCAGTATTCTAATGTCTGTTACTGGGTTCCTCCCCTGGGTTTAGGAATGACTTGTTCAAGTACCATGAAATAAAACAGCTTTTTTGTCTTACAGATAAATTTGTGCTTTAAAAGGGTGCTGTTTCTCTATTTGCCTGAATATCATAGTTATGCTCTTGAATCCGTTTTTTGAAAGGTTGTTCTGTTTCCCCATGTAAAAACAGAAGCAGACATCACAAAACACCAAATAAACAACACCTTTGGTATTACAGTCATACCTAGACTTAAATTTAAATGTATAATTTAAATATGTTAACGTAAAGTCACTCCCTTCATATATATACATACAGTGGGAGCAGGTACCTCATTTTTTTTTTGTGCCAAGCATTTTGTTAATGAAATGTCACTGGAAGGGTACTTTGTGCATTCTAGTCTTTCCTTAATATGGGCACCATGACAGAATATAAAACAAGGTTTTTCTCCTAATTTTTGACATAAGGTACTGACATGAAGAATAATATTCCAGTTATCAGTAATTAATGTTTTGACATGGATACTTTACTTGTCGTACTTAATAACTAAACTATTCTCGTACCCTAATGATCGTGCAGGTTTGTTATTAATATGATAGCTTAACCCTGTTCCTAAAATAGGTTTAAATGTAGCTGTTTTCCCATTTAAAATCTCGTTTTTGTACTAATTAACATATTGTTAGGTTAACCTCTCAAAATTAGCATATTAATCAAAATGTCTAATTCATTAAGAAAGTCAGCCTCTTCTGAAGTGATTATTGATACTCTAGCCATCTATCCCTTTACTTACTAAGCTCTTTTTCTGTTTAAAGGGGTGATTACTACTAAAGCATAGATAACCATTAGAGAACGTGGGCTTTCTATATATTTTAGTTTTATATGTTCCCTTTTTCAAATGTTTTTCCAAAAGAATATCTAGGTAATTAATACTAGTCTGTGAGTAATAGAAAATAAATTTAAAAAAAGTAGTAGTGGTATAAATGTAATACAAAAGTTCTTCTAACTGGTGAAAGTTACCTTTCCATATTAAAAATATCATTCAAAAAGCAGAAAAAGACTGGATGTTTGAAAAATAAATTGATTCAAATACAAATTTTTCTGCCCAGTAAAACATCACAAGGTCGGTGAAGAGAGGGGCATAAGCAACACCCATTGCTACTCTGGTCGGCTTGTAGTATTCTCCTTCAAAAACAAATATAATTATTAGTTAAAATAATCTCCATAAAGGAAGTAATAATATTAATGTCCTTGTGGGACAAAAAAATCACATTTATATAAAATTTCATTAAACCAATCAAGTTTTCTGTCATGGGGTATACAGGAAAATAGTTCATTTACATCAACAGTTGCCTTTAACCAATCTGAATGGTAATATTCAGGATTAATTTGTCCCAAAAAATCCCAGGAATCCTTTAAGAGATATGAATGTAAAAATTTAAAAGTTGTTTTTTCATTCTTTCAATAAATAAAGCCAAAAGTTGTGTCTTTGATCCACCCGCTGCAACAATAGGTCTAAGCAGGGGATTGCCAATATTTTTGTTGACCTTTGGGATACCAAATAAACTTGGAATAATGGGATGTTGAGTATGTAAAAAATTAAATAATTTCTTATCAATGACTTCCTGATAGACCACGTTTTCCAGCATTAAATCAATTTTTTTCAGGAAATATTTATCTCATTTATAGAAGCCCTAGTATAATGGGAATCATCATTATGTAAGTCAAAGATCTTACTGGAGTAATCAATGGCATTCATTCTAACCACTCCTTGTCTTTGTTAGGCTTCATAATTCAGACACTTTTATTGTTACTAAGTTCATTCAATAAGTTTGATTCTTCCGAAGTTAAATTGTAGTACTGATGTTTGTTCTTTCTATCATAAAATTTTCTAATGTCCTGTATACACGTTTTTTTAAAAATAGATAAAACAGGGTGTGGTGGTGGATTAAAAGTGCTTTTCCAACTCATTTGTTAGTTCAGAGTACTAATGCCAAGAGCTCTATCAGCTTTTGCAGAAAACAATGCAGATAACTTTAATTTTCTAACATACAATTTAAAATTCATTATCAATTCTCCAAGAATTCTCCAAGATCAACATTAAAAGTTGGTGCAAAGGTTAAACCTTTTATAAATAATTAAAAATATATTTCATCTAAAATTTTATAACTATAATTAAATACCTTAAAACCTTTGTAATTTGTGCAAGTGTATTCATTATTAATTAAATCAAATTTCACGTCTAAAAAATCAGAACTAGAATTGGAAACTTGTAAATTGAGCACATGATCATAAGAGGAACCTATAGGTAACAGTTCCGCTGTATTGAATATAGCATTTGGTTCACAATGTGCTGTGCCACAATTAGTGGGTATACAGTCGAAATTGGAAAGATTTAATATCCATTCTTTTTTCGTCTTCCTCTCCCCCTCCCCTCTTGATGGGGTGGTGGTTTGAATTCTTGGGCTGAGGTCACGAGTGATAACCTCACTGTTAAGCCAATCTGATCATCTTAGTGGTGGTGTAGTGGGTATTGGTTAAAAAGTCATTATCAGTTGGTTTATGCATAACAGAAGCATAGTCACTACTTTGCTTTCCCATTTAACATCAAATGGAGGTCTACCAAATTTTGGTATGGGGTATGCCATATTTTGTTGGCTTTCTCTTTCATCCCTAAAAACCTTTTTGAGCTTTCTTTCTTTATTCACCATACCATATTTGTCTATAGTGTTAAAAGTATCTAAATATCGATCCCTACTGTCTTCAAACAACAAGTCACTAGTTAGTAAATTATTTAAGCATTTAAGTTTAGGTTTCAATTTTTCCATCTTCTTATCATTATCTGTATTTAGAAGCCTCATTATATTAAATCCACAAACATCAAATACTGTACTTTCAACAATTCTATGTGTAATTCAGATCCATGTTCTACACTGTTAAAAATTTGTACACTCTGATGCCCTTTGGTACGATTTTTAAAGATAAACAGTATTTAAGATAAGCATTGTCTATTTGTAATGATCTGTACTTATTAAGAGTTCTTTCAAACAGTGCTAAGGTAGAATTGAAAGTTATATTACCGTTTCCATATTGTACCAGTTGAAAGGAACAGTTGTTTCTTAACCAGCCTTCAAAACAGAAATTACTACCAGATGAGGTGCCAGCATTATTCATACCCATCTCATTCTCCACATGTGAAGTTTGACGTAATCAGTAGTATGAACAGAAGAACTATCTTTCCATCAAACTGCATCTGCATAAGTTTTTGACTTATTTATTGTGTTCCATTGCCCATTAGACAAGGTATAAGGGAGTTCCAGTACTTCAGAAGTAGGGGTTGTACCACTGACTGGCAAATTAGGGGGTGGTGATAGTCCAATGGTAGATCTGGAATTGTGTGCTGTGTTAATAATTGTACAAGTTGAGTAAGTTCACCAACAAGTTTTCTGAGCAGATTATTGTAAGACAGTTGTGAAGAAACTCCCGACGGTTCTTTGGATAATATATCTATTCATTGGACACTAAAATGGTCCAGGCTATTAATCAGCTCTCACAGCTCAGTTGAAGACATGGAAATCTCAGGATCACTTAAAACAAATAACCAAACTTGACCCGAGAAACAAAGGCAGCTCTGCAATGACCAATAACCAAAAATAAAACTCTCAGTCCAGTCAAACACTGTCAGCCTTATTTAAAATAGCAGAAAACTTTAGTGATTTACATCCAGTTAAGCACTTTCATTCTTAGGACTTCATCAGAACTGACACATAGCCATTTAAAAGCAGTTAAATATATTACAACTCAAGGTCATATGATATGATGTGTCCAGTAACAAATGAAATCAATTTAATTATAGTAATTCATTAATTAAAATTTAAAAATTGTAAATATGTTCTCACAAAGTTATGCTAAGATAGTTCCTACATGGAAAGTTTTTTTGTTCAAGTCTGTAAGTATAATCAATTAAGATCCATTGTTAAAAAATAATTAAAAAAATATAAAAATCTTAATTTGGAATACTGAAGAGAACCACAATTCTGGGATTCTCAATGGTCAAAAAATTGTACAAGGAAGCAGTTCATCAATAAATCATATAAGACAGCTTTAATGTATTTATAACTGCGAAAAATATAGCCCAAGCTGACAATTCTATACTCTTTAACATTTGCCAACATAAATTCAAAATATCTAGTTGGTTCATGATTACTACCCCCCCACCACCACCCTTTATCTGTTTTCATGGTACGCAGATGGATCATGGACCATAAGAACTGTACAGAGGAAAAAGAAACTATGTGGCAGATCAAGCTACAAGCTGACCAAGAAACTGGTTTAAATGAGATGAGTAATATTAAGCACTTTCTTAAGGATAGAAGGAAGAAAGTCAGAAAAAAAATATATATAATGTTGTGGTGGGGACAGTGATTTTTTCCTGTATTTTTTCTGTGTTTTTAAAAAAATTGAATTGTGATTTAATTATTCTATTATCCTATTATGTCTTTTGTATAAAAAGATATGCATTTGAATGCAAAAGTTTTTTTTGATGAAGTCCTTTGGATGAAAAGTGGATAAATAAACTTGTGTTATGCTTAATTGTTCACATTCATTCTTTCCAGTCTCAGTACAGCAAGTTGCTTTTTGTTTTTACTTTTTCTCCAAACATCATTAGTTTTGGAAGGGATTAAGAGAGACAAAGCTAAAATTTGAGTCAAAATCAGGGACATTTGAGAGGTAGGATATCTGTCACTGGCTACCTTTGTGTTATGCTTGCATATGTACTACGTGGGTTTCCTCTGGGCACTCCAGTTTCCTTTCACATTCCAGAGACATGCAGTAGGTGGATTGTACACTCTAAATTGGCCATAGGTGAGAGTGTATGCATGAGTTAGTGGTAAGAATGAAGTACCGCAGCAGGGCTAGCCACCCAACAGTGTAAACCTTGACTCGAGATGATTGTCACTGCGGAAATGACACCCTGACCCCATGTGCAAAATGGGAAAAGGGGTTGAGGTTGGATGAATGGATGGATGTACTTGCACATATGAAAGAATGCATTGATCATCATGAACATAATATGCAACACCTTCAAAACACAATAAAACAAGGAATGGTTTGTGGTACAATAACACAAAACTGTATGTGAAGTAATGCTTAACAAACCATCAGTGTGCAGTTATACATCATTGCAAGAGCAATGGAGTAGTACATGACAATACAAATCTGCCAGTGGCACAAAGACTGCAATTCAACAAACACTCATTCAATAAAAGGCAGCCTATGTACACCCTAAGTTCCATTAGACAAAGAAGACAAATAAGTGTTTTCATTTCTTGATCTGATCTTACATTCATTTTAAGTCTGTATC
Source organism: Protopterus annectens (assembly GCF_019279795.1). NCBI lineage: Eukaryota > Metazoa > Chordata > Ceratodontiformes > Protopteridae > Protopterus > Protopterus annectens. The sequence goes on from NC_056725.1 coordinate 356,858,709, forward strand.
TGCTTTAGCTAAGATTGTTAAGCCCATATTAATAATTCTAACACATAGTTGCACTGCATTTTTGCTGTTTAAGTGGTCTGACTGTTCTTATTAAATTCTTGATTCACTCTTACATACTGAGTGTATGCCAGGCTAGTTCAGGATTTGTCATTGCATTAAGGCAGTTCCAGGACAGTCAGTTCAGAAACAAAGGGTCTAATTGTTTTTTCCTCCAACCCACCTTGTTGTAGTTGTGTTATTAACCCAGTGTATCTGTTGTTGCCTGCCCGTTGTGATAATTTAATAGCATAAGCTCCTCCCTCGCCATTGCTGGCTGTGGACAATAAGTACATATGTATCATTTTGCAAAGTCTTCTCCATTCAGCTGCACACCAAGCTAAAAGACATTTGATAAAATTGCTTAATATTGAGTATCGATACTGTTTGCACTGATTTTAGTATAAAATTTATGAGTTTTATTACAATTAATTTACATTTTTTTCTGGTGGCAGAAGAAAATTTCCAGGCTAGTTGTTTTTTTTTCTTTCAAATATGATTTTTATTGATTTTTCCAAGTTTTATAATAAAAATAGTAGACAATAACATTGTGAATAATTATACATACTATAATTCAGCAACAACATATAAAGCTAAGAAGAGAACAAAAAAAAATTCTAACTACTAAGCTAAAGTAAAAAATAACCTAAAAATAACTTACAAACTATGGTAAAACATCTACCTGAAAGATACAATATAATACCAAAATTCCCATATATACTCAGGTGCAGTATCAAGATAGGGTATAGTCATCTTTAGTTAACAGAAGAATAAAGAGAGGAAAGGGGAACTATGTATGCCTTACCAATATGAAAATCGAGAGAGAAAAGAAGGGTATATTACTAGACTAACACTATATACACTATTTACAACATGAATGCCATCGTCAATGAAGGGAAATGTCTCAGACTTATATATTAAGGGATAGTATATTCCATATTCATCAAATAAGGAATTGAAGAGTTTGAGCATACAGGTCTTCACAAAAAATACATATAATAGTACATATTACATGATAATTAGTTTGCTTGAATTAAGTCAAAGAGACTGCACCAATAGTTCTGGAAATAGTCTTTTTTTCTTTTTGCTGATAGAGCAAAGTTTGTGAGCTGTTATATATTTGATTGCCATTATTTTGAAATTCTCCCAAGAGAGTGCTGAAGGGTTTACCCAGTTCTTAGCAATGAAGAACTTGATAAGGGCACACATGGTAATTAGGGTGTGTTTACAGACACCAGTTAGATCTTTAGGAGATATATTTAGGATTGTTGTTTGCCAGGAAAATATAGTTTTTTCATACCCCATTTTCTCCAGTTGGATTCTGAGGGAGCACCATCATTTGTATATATTTTTGCAACTCCAAAAGATGTGAAGTATGTCTGCATATTGTTAGGAACAAAAAGGACAGTTTAGGTTTCTGTTGTAACCAAATGTTGATAAGACTGCTAGAGTGTAGTATGAGTTGTTATTAATCATAAGCTGGGTATAAATCACATTTTTAAAGAAGGTTAAATTTAGAGTGTTGCGTATTGCTTCATATTTGGATTTTATAGGGATTTCGCCATGTATGTCATTCCAATATTTTGAGTAAAGAAGCGACTGTTGATATTTAATATTAGTTAAAAGCTAGATAAATTAACCTGTGGATTTTATACTGCTGTATTGTGCTGCTATTTTGCTATTGGTGCTTTTTATTAAAAGAAAAAAGAAGGAAGAAAGACTCCTGATAATTCATCGTGTTATTGGTGAAGATTTTGTGGATTTACTGGTCTGACATTTTTGCGGTAAAAGACTGCTGTTTGTTCCTTTGAGTGTGGTTTATATATTAGTTAAAAGCTTGTATGTATGAGAGAGCATCTTGTTTCTAAGGGAAAGGGTTTTAATAATTAAAAGTGTCAGGGTTACATCTTGTTCCTTCATTTTAGTGTTAGTGAATTTTTGTTTTATTAAGGAGTTTAGTTGTCTTAGCATAGGGTCATATCTATTTGGAGCCCCAAGGTGTTCTTTTACTGCATCAAAGTTCTTTAGCTGATAAAATTGCCATACTGTGGCATTTTAATAATGGGATAATTGGACAGGTCTATCATTTTGTTATCGATTTTTATATTGGGGTTGAAATGGATAGGTTGAAGGAAAGAGAGAGTATCCTGGAGATTAAGTGAATGCAGCAGTGCTTGAAAAATGTCTTAAACTTGTTTACATTGTCAGAAGTTAAGTATGGGATAGAATGAGGGTTTAGTTTGATTGACTATATATATTTGTGCCAGATTTTAACCCAGGTTGGGGTCCATGTATCTACAGATGGTTCATGGCTTGCTATTTGGATTAGGCGGTTTGCATTTATTATGTTATAGTAAAGATTAAAGGCGGGAAGGCTCAACCCACCTTTCTTCTTTGGGAGTATTCATTTTTTGTAAGAGATTCGGGTTGATTTAGGAAACCAAAGGAATTTTGAAATGGTGGTTTCAATTTTATTGAAAAAGTTTGGGGGTATATTTAGACTAATAGAGTTTAGATGGAAAAGTATCCTAGGTAAGATGTTCATTTTAACAGTGGCAGTTTTTGACAACAGGGATAGGTTGATGTTTTTCTATCTGGATAGGTCATTGTTTATTTGGTCCCAGACTTTAGATAAATTTGCCTTTATCAAATCTTCATGCATGCGCATAAAGGTTATCCCCAAGTATTTGATTGTGCATTTGATTGGAATGTCATTCAAGGGAAAGTAGGATTCTAGGTGATTATGAGGATTCAATGGAAAGATGGAAGATTTTGAGTAATTCAGTTTGTAATTAGCCGCAGAGGAAAAAGAGACATTGATTTGCAAATTTTGTGTAAATCACTATTCGGGAGCTCAAAATAAATATTTAAATCATCTGCAAATGGTGAATATTTTAACTCTATGTTAAAAACTCTGGGTATATGATGATACATTTTCTGGCTGATCAAAGGTAGGACAGGTTCAAGATAAATATTAAAAAGATATGTTGAACGGGGGCAGCCCTGTCTAGAACCATTTGTTATTTTGATAGGTTGGGACATTGTTTTATTAATGTATAGGGAGGTAGTTGCATTCTTATATAACATTTTTATAATGCTAATAATATAGTCGGAAAGTTGAAGTATTACATGGTTAAATATAGAAAGTTTAAGTCCACATTATCAAAGGCTTTAGCAGCGTCTAGCGTGAGTGTGTATCTCGGTTGGTTGTCATTTTTTTTTAGAAATAACATTGTTGTGTCCAAAGTGAGGATATTGTCACAGAATTGTCTTTGTTTCATGAATCCAATTTGTTCTGGGGAAATAATTGAAGCCAGGACTTTCTGCATTCTACTTGCTAGGATGGAGGCCAGAATTTTAATATCTATATTAATGAGGGTAATGGGTCTATAATTGAGAGGGTTATGTTTGTCTGAATTAAGTTTCAAGATGAGGATTGTTTTAGAGTTGTTCATGTATTTGTCTGTGATTCCATTAGGATGATGTAATTATACAGTTGAGAAGAATCTTGATTAGTTGGTCATTAAAAGTTTGATAAAATTTGCCTGTGAATCTATCTGGGCTTGGCACCTTGTTAGGTTTGAGCTTATTTATAGCCAACTTTATTTCATTTAAAGAGATAGGACTAGCTAAAGAGTTTTGTTGTGTGTTACTTAATTTGGGGAGAGATAACTTATCTAGGAGTTCTTTATAAATGTCTTTATGAGTTTGGTTTTTAGGGTTATATAGCTCGCAAAATATATCTGTGAAGGAATTAATAATTTCAGAGTTACTATATATAGTATTGCCTTTGTAATGTATTTCTGATATATATTTTGGGCCATTTTTTATGTTTATTAGTTTGGCTAGTGTTCTGGAGGGGGTTTGTGCCCATTCCGAATATCTATGCAGGAGTCTTAGTTCGGCTGAAGAGTAATTTTGTTGACGGAAGGAGTCTATTTGTTTTTGGGGTCCAGGCTAGTTGTTGTGTATTGAAATTTAAATACTCAGTAGCAAGTCTACCCGAACATTATTCTAAAACCAAACTCTACCCCTGTCCCCAGAGTCATTCCTGTCAGTATCAAGGCCCAGCACATCCCCCACAACTTTTCTAGTTGGCCTGATTGAGATGGGTACCTTGAGACAGTGTAAGAATTTTCACAAGCTGTCTGATATTCATCTATTACTTAAATAGCACAACACAGTGTGTGTGTGAGAGAGAGATGCACATATATAATATCCTTTGAGGCAAAAATCCCATGCAGAGTAAACTCAGACACCAAAATCATCAGCAGTGCATATCACACCTCTCCAAAGCCATCACAATACATATAATCCATCATATTTTGAGGTTTTAAAGATTAATTTGCCTAAATTCAAAGATCTCCAAAACACAACACAGGCACAAAGCACACTCAACATATTAACCCTACTTCCTCACATAGCCAGCCTTAGGCATAGGCCAACTAGGCAGCCGCCTAGGGTGCCATTCTAGCAGAGGCATTTTTCCAGTATTTAATTGTTTATTTTATTGTAGTAAAGAAATGTTTTCTTTAAAATGTGTTGAATGAAAACAGGAAAAACTGAAGAGTAAGAGAACTTGTGAGAAAAATGTAAAAAAGTAATCTGGATGGTGTGGGTAGACCAAGATGGGCACACCGAGTAGTGTGTGGGGGAGGGGTGTTGTGGAGCTCTTTTTTTCCTAGGGCACCAGTTGACCAAAAGCCAGCCCTGCTCCTCACATAGCCAAGGAGTCCCAAAGTCACAGGCACTAAGCCCGTAAGGCAGGCATTAACCAAACCAAGCATTCTTGTTATAGGTGACTCCATTGTAAGACATACAGATGTACCTATCAGGCTGACCAAGGAATGAGTGATGTTAGTTGCTTGTCTGGTGCCAGGATCCATCAGATCACAAATGCACTCAAGTCCATTCTGTCATAGTTCATGCTAGTGTCAATGACTTGAGTTGTACCTCCCTTGGGTACATGATGAGAGACATGATGGAGCTCTCATGTTTCTAAGTTAGGTATGAGCCTAGCACTGAGCAGCATTCTACCTTCTCTAAGAATGTTTCTGCAATATGAGCAAAAAATAATTGATTTTGAGAAACTGGCTTAGTTTTTGGTGTCATTCAAAGGAGATCCAATATTTCTCAGCCTGGGCAGATAAGATTGACATACCATAATGCTTCTCCAGGGATGGCTTGCATATGTCCCCTTTAGGGTTTTGATTATTGGCAAAGACTTTGTCCACCCCTATAGTGCCATAGATATTGCCAAACTGATAAACCTACTAACATAATAAAACAAGCAAAGGAAAATATGAAGGTATCTCTAGTCAATGCTAGATGAGTGTATTCATACACATTTATCTAAGAATTATGATGATGTCCATGATTGTTTGTGGATATTTCTCACTTTCCAGAGAGACTGCCGCACAATTCTCTTGCTTTAGTAATTTTTAGTAAGTTGCATTGAACTTGTATAATTTCTGTAGAAGTGGATTGTTAATGCATATACATATATTCTTATACTTCTTTTGACATATAAATTTAACATGACTGCTTGAGATTGCACAGACGTTACTGGTTAAAATTGCTTTGTGCTGAGTTATTCTCCATACACTGAGGCATATTTGCATATTTCTTGGTTATCCACAACTTTTGCTCAGAACTCAGGGAACTGCGCCAGATTCCATGAACCTTATGGAATCTGACCCCATAGTTATAGTAATTTCATTTCCAAAGACAATAACTTTACTCATCTCTCTGGAATAAATTTGTATTTAATATAAACTTTCAGTTTAATTGGGAAGTGTTGTGGTAAAGAATTTTTCTAGTGTTTGTTTTATTAAACATCTAATCCCATTCATGATTTTCACTAATGTGTGCAATACTCTAAACGTATTTCATACTGCAATCATTTTGAGGGCTTTTGCAGGCTTTGGAATTCAGTTAAAACCAATGTGTTGCATTTGTTTTGGTACTGTAAAACTCTTAACTTCATTATGAGTTAGCACTATTTCTAAGTTTCAGTTAAAAATAGGCTCCCTACCTCATCTAGAGTTGCTATATTTTATGCCCATTGACCTTAAGGTAATTATAGATGCAGAGGTTTGCGTTTTAATTTTATTGCAGCTGATTTAGTTAAATTTCACAAAATGTAGAAATATTGTCTGATATTTCTTGTCAACTGTGTTTTGATTCTAATGAAAGAATCTTTGTCTGCTTTAAATATTTGATTCACATTTACACCGCTGTACTGACAGGGAAATAATATATTTTTTAAATCTATTAGCTTCTGGATACGGTTCTCATTTTACTTATACTTGCTCCTCCATTTCTGAAGTTTATTTTTCTTTGTATTGTATTTATTTGTTTCTTTGTTATCTTTGGAATTTGTTGTATTTTTTGGAAAACCGTATTAAAGTACTTTATTTCCATGTACAATGACCTCCCTTTCATTTCTTTAAAAGGATATTTCCATTATGTTGCATTTTCCTTTAGTGAAGTATTTTAGAATTAAATTAAAAGTAATACATTTTATAGTTTGAACAAAATAAACATATAAAATAGAGCCCAGAGTAGGTTTTGGCATAAAAACAAAAATGAGATTGCCAGTATAAGATTTTGCAGTATAACTATGAATCTAAAGCAACCAATTTTAAAATCTTTATTTTTCGACATCAGCAAGGCTTTGGAAGTCCTAGCAGGAGATGGTACCGGGCTAACTAAATCTGTTGATCTGCCAGTGCTGGCAGCACATCTGCATACCTTCCGAAGGAGTGCACAGGTGTAAGATCCCAGGTTTCCATACCTAGCTTATTTTTTATTGTTCTTTGACATGTGTGTGCAGAAAAAAATGTGTTTTTGTTATTTACTAGAGAGCTATGTGCTAACCACATGGTGGCCTTTTACAAGCAAGATTTCCTGGCTTTATAAGGCGGAGTTATAGTTAAGTATTAAAAAGCTTAGGTTCAGGACTTTTTGATAAATAACTGAAGTGATTTTTATCACTTGACATGCCACATTCAAAAATTAAGGTGTCAAGCAGTCTTCCTGTTTGGGGAGTTAGATGTTAGGTTTAGTTTTAAACTTTATACGGAAATCCGGATAATAAGATTTAATTTTAACTTAAATTATCATGATAACGAGCATTTTGGGCATGACAGAAGATATAGTAAATGGCCAGCGTGATTTCCATTGGTGCTGTAAAATCTATGAAAGAAACATGCATTAATGAAAACAAGTCAGTGGCTATAATCTATGCAGCCATCGTTACACATGTTACCCTGAGCCTGTGGGATTTATATTTCTGAATTTCTTCAACAGATCCTTTGGAGGACATTTATCTCCTGCTACTTTTATCAGAAAAATGGGAGGATAGATTTCCTGAATGTTCACAGTATAGAAATGAGGGTTGATGCTGTGGATGTGGACCGTGTGTGACTGAATCTCTGCAGTGTGTGATTCTGAGTTCATGAGGCAAAAGAAACATAAAACTGAAGGATTAGACTAAAAGATATAAAGTCTCACCAGTAATGTAAATACGACCATCAGCTTCACACTCTTTCTCCTCCTCCTCCTGCTCCTCTTGATTCTACATAGACTGCAACAATACAGCGATATCCGTGACAGTGACCATTTTGTGCTTTTCAAACAGAGAAATATGAGGCCTTTTCATATGTATTTTCATGCTGATGTTTTCAACTTGCTACCTACTTTAACATCACTTAATTTTGCTTAGCACAATTTGCACATCACATTACTTGAAGTAATGATTTAGCATATTCTATGGCAGCTTAAAAGACCACTATGGGCAAATAACCCCAACCACTTCCGCCCCTCTACCATCCATTTTCCACCCATTTTGTGACTTCTTTATGACATCAGCTGATGGGGAATGCCCTCTTTTTCTGTTTCTGATGCCTGCTTTCTGACTATTTACTATGCTTTTCTGTAAAAAAACTTAGTAAATCTGCCGATTTAGCAAACTCCCATAGTCTGTTTCTTTTTTGAAACAGAATACCAGAGTTTCTACAGTGTTTTCTGGAAAGAAAACGGAGAGGAGGAAACCCTATCAGTAGGAACAACATTTGTAAAACTCAGTGCATACCAGTCAATGACACATGAGCTGCAGACTCTCAAACCTGACAGTTTGTTTCAGGTGTTCCATTGTAAGTGAATGGAAGTGTAGTCTGACAACAAATGGTAGGGCTATTTATTCTTACAATCTGTGCATTATGGGACAGATTTAGTTTTCCAAAGGAATCATGATGTCTTCCCCATGAGGGCAGACAAGAGTAAAAAACTAAATAAAATTAGGAATGAGTACTTATTTTGCTGCAGGCATCTTTGGCAGGTGCAGTAAATCATGGCAAGATAAAAAATATATGTTTTTTCATTGTTTGCCCATAGTGGTCTTTTAAGGAGGAATATTCTAATCACTACTAGCCCTACACAATCAAACCCATTAATGATGTCAGCATGCTTTAGTCTCTTCCACACATGCCAACACAAATGTTGCAGTTGGCGCATAACAGTTCTTTCTGTCTCAACCATTTCTACTTTTACTGTTATAGGATGCTTATAGTCTAATGGAAATAACTCAGTCAACAAAAGACAAATAAAATAAAAATAAATTTACATGTTTCCTCCATTCTTTGTATCTTAATTTCAGAAATACTGGTTGTCTTACAGTCATGTCACATTTGTACCTGATTTCCTAACTCTCAGCACCACCATTTCCTTTCTAGAAATGTTCTAGCTTTACTTTTTGGCTCTCTTGTCTATTTCTATTAGTTTGCAACTTCATTGTGATACTCCTTCTAACCATTCTCTGAATACTATGGTAGACTGTATCGGCAATGTTTTGAATTTTCTGTTTTATATTACCACTGCTACTGGAGTGCTTAAAAAGTGATGTTTTTGGAGATAAGCTAACGGTAGGAAAAGGAATTTGCACTTGCTGCTTATGACTCAGGTTTCACTAGCATCCCAGGTTTCAGAAAGTTGACAATGGGAAGAGTCAATGACAGGCTGTCATTTGTCAGTAGGACCACTGAAGGAATGAGGTACTAAATGGAAGACTTCTTCTGGTGAACATGGAATACACATCAAGATCTATAATACAGTACAAAGGAGCCCTGAAAGGGGCAGATGCATGTAATGGTTCCCCTTCACAAGATCGAATGGATGGAAGCTCGAAATTCATAATCTCGAGACCAGAATCTCGAACTTCCATTCACTCGAAATTGTGAATGGGAGCCTTAGGTTTAAAAAATAAAAAGTTGACTTACCTTATTGCACAGGGCCAGGTCCCCCTGTACCCTAGCAGTTTAAATGTGAATGTTCCATGACCGCACTATAGTGAAGGAATGGAAAATCTTCCGTTTTGCACTTACGCGTATAGCGCAGAATGGGAGATTTCCCTTTCCTTCACTATACTGCGATCTCAAAGTAGGTATATTTAAGTAGGGGGGTGTGGGGGGTGCAGGGGGGCGAAGCCCCCCCAGTGAAAACATTTTAAAGGTGTTACTTTTTTTTTGTCCCTTTCATATGTTCGAGTTTCTCTAAATTTGAGATTCTGGTTTCGAGTTTATGACTTTTGAGTTTAGAGAAATTCAATCATATGAAGGGGAACCGCATGTAATATATGTGCCAGTGCAGAATGAACTGCATGCACATGCCCTGGTTAAACATAGCCACATTGATAAAATATTTTCTGTCTTGTGACAGACTTACTAATCCTGACACTTGGTCTGTACATGGTAGCAGCTCAACTAGGCATAGGGTACCCTAAGATCAGTATGAGAATAACAAAAAGTGATGCTGTTCCTTTCTCACTTTTGGTAAACTTAAGATGCCAGTGATTCTGCTTGTCACCTCAAAAAGAGATGGGAACATCTACTACTCTAAGCTTCAGATGGGACATGAACATTCTTGTCTATAATTTATTTATTTATTGACCAGGAAAGTCCACTGGATCAGAAACCCATTTTCAGTGGAGGCCTAGGGAGAAGAGCTCCAGTTATAGATCGACATTTTTACAAGAAAATATTTACCATAATAAAACAGTATATCTTTTTTAATAGAATTTCCTCATTTAGTAATACACAGAGTACAAAGTTTTATACAAACTGGGTAGGAAGTAGTAGTACACATACAGTATTTTTAATGGCATTCATTGTATGGATGGAAAAAAGACAGTATATACATTGATAATAAACAGTTCATTACAATTATTTATTGTTGATATATTATTCATATAATACTGCAAAAAAGAGCATCCTGGCTATTGTGAACTTCATAAGTGACAGAATATATATAACCTGCCTACAGTGATAATTACCAGACAATGAAAGGCCAATAGTATACATATGTGGTGTAAATATGTGGCTATCAATAGCATATAGGGACAGGATGAATTGTCTGCATCAGCTAAACAATGTGATTTGAATAGCTCTGCTTATAAAATGCTGGAAATAGAGGATTTTCCTTATCATAACTACTTACACAATTTGCACACTCTTGTCAATACCACACTCGAACACAGAGATCCCTGCCCACTGTGAACTTGTGATGAGTGTCCCTGCCTATAATACAGTAGAACAAGAAGGCCATTGCCTTCTGTGACCTTGTTATGGGACATGGATAACACTGTGTACAACACTAGGAGTGTACAAACGCTGCCTACTATGAAATGAAACAAAGGAGATTGTTTCTACTGTAAAACTGGGATGTGAAATCAGTTAGTTTACTTATAACAACTGGCATAAAGAAAACATAACTTACCATGACATTGTGACATAAGTAAGCCTAGCACACTGGAATGTGAAATCAGTTAGTTTACTTATAACAACTGGCATAAAGAAAACATAACTTACCATGACCCTGTGACATAAGTAAACCTAGCACACTGGAATGTGAAATCAGTTAGTTTACTTATAACAACTGGCATAAAGAAAACATAACTTACCATGACCCTGTGACATAAGTAAGCCTAGCACACTGGAATGTGAAATCAGTTAGTTTACTTATAACAACTGGCATAAAGAAAACATAACTTACCATGACCCTGTGACATAAGTAAGCCTAGCACACTGGAATGTGAAATCATTTAGTTTACTTATAACAACTGGCATAAAGAAAACATAACTTACCATGACCCTGTGACATAAGTAAGCCTAGCACACTGGAATGTGAAATCATTTAGTTTACTTATAACAACTGGCATAAAGAAAACATAACTTACCATGACCCTGTGACATAAGTAAGCCTAGCACACTGGAATGTGAAATCAGTTAGTTTACTTATAACAATTGGCATAAAGAAAACATAACTTACCATGACCCTGTGACATAAGTAAGCCTAGCACACTGGAATGTGAAATCAGTTAGTTTACTTATAACAACTGGCATAAAGAAAACATAACTTACCATGACCCTGTGACATAAGTAATCCTAGCACACTGGAATGTGAAATCAGTTTACTTATAACAAATGGCATAAAGAAAACATAACTTACCATGACCCTGTGACATAAGTAAGCCTAGCACACTGGAAGAAGGAATCTGCCATCCATGAACTTGTTAAGTGAAATGAGTAAACTCAGCTGGAATAAAATAAAGCAGGGGAGGCCATTCTAATTTTGCATTTGTGGTGTTCTTTATGTGGCTGTAACACCCATGAACAAGGGAAACGCTGCGTACCCTAAATTTGTGATATGATGTCAGGTGGCCTTACTTATCACAATCTTACTGCAGGGCAGACTATACATACTGTGATATGACAATGAGTTCTCTTGCCTATCACCAATATAAACCAAGGAGATAATGCATATTGTGTAGTATTGACACAATGTTGCCTAACCCATATGAAAAGCAGGAAAGACTTTGTCTTATATAAACTTGAGTAATGATATTAATTGACCTTCCCTATACCATACCTAAAGGAAGACTGGCCTTGACTTCTGTGGAATATTGACAGTGTGTGGTACTGCCTATCACATATGTGAAGCAGGAGGGATCATGACTACCTGTATAGTAGGAATTAGCTCCTGAGGTAGGAAGTAAATAATAGCGCAGCTCGAACAGGCTGTGGAATTTATTTGAATTTGAATTTATTAAAAAACTCTCCGACACAACAGGTTAAGTGCTTTCATCTGCTGGAATACAGACTTCTTCAGAACCAAGAACTACACGTCACATCCAGTTTAAATAACCAATTTGGCGCCAAAAAAATTTTTTACATTTAAAGTAATATACTATATATTCTAATCATAAATATGAAGAAAAATACTTCCAAATATACATGTATATAATACATTTACAATTAATCACTATAAACACAACATAATATAGTTAAAAATATAAAAGTAAATTCATGGCATACGCATATTATTCAAGTGTTAAAAAGGTTTGATACTAATACTGTCATTAATACCAGGACTCCTGGTGGCATCTGTGTAAATCTGCCACTTACTTTCCATCATAGCTAAAAATACTTTCCAATTGCCACCACATACATTATTATCCAGTTGCTACCTGTATAGCAGTCAAACTGTGTATTTCTGCTTATCTGCTTGCCATATACATAAAGGAAGAAAGATCTTGCTTACTCTGGAGTAAATAAATAATCCTGCCTATCAGATACGTAAACAAGGAAGGTCTGTGCCTACTGCACAGTGATGACATTGTGTGACCCTTCACATCATGCACCTAAAGCAGAAGGGGCCTGTATACTTGTAGTTCTAAGATGTAATACTGATCGACCCTGCTTATTACATATCTAAACGAAGAGAGACACAGCCCACTGCAATGCTGTTATGTTGCATCAGCTGACCATATCTATAATATACCTAAAGCAGATAAGATCCCACCTCCTCATAATGCCACATTCACATTTCTTGACTATTCTTTATTTACTTGCCATTGTGCTTGTATAAAATTATTTCTTTACAGCCCTCTGCTGTTTGTCTGTACATTCTTCCTGTCTGTTCCTTCCTACAGAGATCTTATATCATCTTTCCAAACGCCCCCTAAAATACACATACATTTCCTTATTTCTGTTTATGGCTATTTCCATTGGAGCTTATTTTATTTCTATTTATTAGCTTTAAATTACTTGCAGTACAGTTTTTCTTGTGTCAGATGTCTAATCCCACGTAATTAGAGGCATTTTACCCCAAAAGTAAAATTCTACTTGCTCTCTTATTTGGCTCATCTGTTTAGCCTGTGTGTTTTCCTTTCTGCATCTGATCTGATCTCTTGGTCTTTCTCTCTCCCTTTTCTTGACTTTTCCTCAGTCCTGCTGCTACTACATCTCCTCTGGACAAACAACCTAAATTAACTTTACTTCTGTTTTGTAGTCTTTTGCTGCTTCTATTCTTCACATTTGAGTAGTTCTCACTCTTTCCTTCTAAGCTTCCTATACTAACCAATTACTAATCAGCTTGTAATGCAGTTTTCCTTACTGGCCAGTTAGCTACCTGGTCACAAGGATGCACATTCCAGTGTGGTAAGTTAACAGTGATCACAGAAGTACATTTCAGCCCTGCTGTACATATATAATTTTCACGGTTTTGCTTTTACCTAAAATTTGTTGCAAATAAATGTGTTTGGACCAATTCAGTGTAACTACTTTTACACTGTGGTCAAGTACTTCACATGATCCACTCAACTTAGAACTTTAGATTGCATGTCATAATAACCCAGTTACGTATTTTGTGTGATCTTTCAATACTATGTGTTATCTCTGTGTATCATGTGGCGTTCTGCAGTGTGATAGTGTTCAGTGCATGCAGAGCCCTAATGTATGACCTGCAGGACATATAAGGGCAACACCTCATGTCCACGTTTATTATCCACTACAGTCCTGACAGATCACACGTGTGGCAGGTACTGCCCATGATGAGAACTCGTGGCTGGTTTTGTACATGGATACCTTGAATGATTCCCGCATCAGCTAAAGAATGACTGTTACTTTCATAGGTAATGATGGTCTAGAGTTCAACATATGCTCACTAGTCATGTATCATTCATGAAATATAATCACTGTGTAGGTACACCTTAGCTTGCAATGAATGTAAATCATGCATATTCGGTAATAAAGGATAGTATATTAGACATGTTCATAGAGGGGCGAATTGAACAAAATATATTCAATTATATGTCTACACAATTTCCAAGGTACTCCTACCTTTTTGGAATTCCCAAAATACATAAAGATTTGGGTAATCCACCTATGAGACCTCTTGTCGATGGACGTGGGTCACCCACTTACCCATGTGCCAAGGTAATTGACTCTATTTTACAAAAATTTGTTAAACTCGAGTCACAAATTTGTAAGGATTCCTGGTCATTTTTAGAGAAGTTAAATGGTTTGGACTTCAACCCTAACTACAACTTCCTTACCGTAGATGTTAAAGACCTCTACACTAGTATACCTCAAGATACTGGTATAGAGTGGGTAACTCGAGTTATGGTTAAGAATAAGGCTACAATAGATGAAATTTCACTTGTGAAAGAGCTCTTGGAAATTGTTTTATATAACAATTTCTTTATGTTTGGAGACAACTTCTGTCTTCAGAAAATAGGTGTGGCAATGGGCTCCCCTTGTGGAGCTAGCATTGCTAACTTAGTGATGGCCCATTGGGAGTCTGAGTATGTGTTCAAAAATGACAGTATTAAAAACAAATTAGTCTTTTACACACGGTATCTAGATGATATCTTTATTCTGCTTAATGGTAACCAAAAGTCAAGTGAAACAGTATTAAATATTTTTAACACCTCAACTGATTTCTTCTGTTTCACTTCCACCTTTGATACTGATAGGATAGCTTACTTGGACATTAATTTATCAAAAAATCTTGCTTTGAAATGTTACCAGGCAAAAATACATAGGAAGGAAATATATTCGAACACGTTTTTACACTTTACCAGCTGCCACCCTTTTTACCAAAAACGTTCAGTAATTAAAGGTCAGTTAGTACGAGCATCTCGTATAGTTTCTACTGAACAGGATTTCCAAGAGGAATGCAAACTCTTGGGAACGATGTTCACACAGAGAGGCTACCCTTTGGAACTAATTTCAGGACTGATCTTAGAAGTGAGTGACAAATGTACTAAAGGAATGTATAAACCTATTTTGTCAATGAAAAAGACAGTTACCATGCAAGAGATCACATCAGAAAATATGGGAAATTCTGTAGTAACAGAATTGAGTGTCCTTGCCACACCTGACTCACCAGAAACAAAGTTAATTACAACCTATAATACATTCAGTTACCACTGTATAGGGATACTACGAAAAAACTGGGTTATTTTTTGCAAGTAACCCTAGTATATTAAACAAATTGGGTGAATACCCGGGCACTATATTTAGGAAGGGTAGGAATTTGAAGGTATTATATGAACAACGCCGGAAAAAAACAACCAAAAATAACTGGTATGTACAAATGCCAAAATTGCAATTTTTGCAAATTAGTAACTGAATCCAACAGATTTGAAATAAATAATGTTCAATATAGACTGAAGTGTAGGGCCAGTTGCAACACTAGAATGGTAGTGTACCTGGCTAAATGCCAGGGATGCCAGGCATTTTACATCTGTAAGATGGAGAGGAGACTCCGTGACCGTATGTATGAACACTCATATGCCATTAGCAGGAACAAACAAGACAATGCCCTAGCTAAACATGTGGCAGAATTTTCTGGACATCAGTTCAGATTTTTAGTTATAGACCAGCCAGAGCTCGATGTTAAAGGTGGTCCTGCACCATTGCAACTCGAAGAGCTGGAACTATTCTGGCAGATTAGACTTAATGCATATAATCTACCAGGTATAAATGAGACCTGTAGTTTGAGCAGTGTGTTAAACCTTAAAAGTCTAAAAAGATGAATTTAGGAAAATGTATTAATATAGAATGTCAGATTATTCTAATTAATTATTCATTTTTATATACATTTGGTTTTAACATGAATTAGATATAAACATATTTTAGATAGGAGAAGCTGTAAAGTGAATTGTTGATATATGTTTGATTTATTTATATTGAATGTTCACACTGAAATCTACTCTAGTATGGTTTTACTTGTATATGAGAAATGTTCTATACACAAGAAGGACACATATCGATATGTGTTATTTAGTATATATAAATAATATATATAGATATATAGTTTTTCTTATATCTACCATTTTTTATATCAACTATTACCATAACTATTAGTATTATTGGAATTTCCTTTTATTCTTAGATTTATTACTACCACTATTTGGTTGTGAATGCTGTTTAGTATTTTTGCATAAGTATTTTACTATTGTCAGTGGATGGCTCTGTAATTAGAGAAGTTGGTTGCCTCTGTAAGTTAATTGATTAATCAACTAATTAACCCAGAGCAAAATGTATATATACTCACAATGTGATTACCTTTATTGTCTGAAGAAGTTTGCTGACAGAGCAAATGAAAAGCGCTTAATCTTATTAAATCATTTTGGCTTTTACTGGTCTGCATTGGTTTTGCTGCTACCCAACTTGTTTACTAGTTTAGTTTTGTGTTTATATTTTTTTAAATCAGATTTAGCCAGACTATTCTTCATGAGCGTTTTAGGAAGCAATGGAAGTATGAAAGTGCTCCAGTACAATAATATTTCATCTTTTCTTAAGGCTGATACTTGAAATGTGTCTTTTGGTAACCAGTTGTTCAATACCACAGAGGTCTGCCACATACAGCAAGCTTTAGTGTCATTTCCTCCAGAAGATACTGATCACAGACATATCATTCCACATGACTTGATCAGATGACTGCCTAGGACTTACCTATAGCATACAGATATACAATAGTAACTGGCTCATTCTTTGGAGTAATTTTCTGCGGGGCAGTTATCTATTGTGTGCCAGCAGATTTAAAATACTGTGGATTCTGAATAATGTATTTACTTTATATTATTGCATATTTTCAGATGTGCATACACTAAATATGTTTTTAACATGTTCTGATACCGTGTTTTAGATGCATGGACTAGCAACTTTATACCTGCATTATTCTCCATTTAATATGAAATCAAAAGCTTTAACCACATTTAACATGCCTACTTTGTAGTATAATAAGCAGTTAAATATTTAGTCCAGTATACTTTCATTCAGAAGAGGTATGCTGGCCTGTCAATAATTGACTGGTATAATTGACTGGTTAGTACTAAAGATGTTCACATTATTGTATTCATCAAATGAAAAAATAGTCTCAAATTAAAAGCTCCACATTTCTAATATGGTAAATAGTCTAAGACAGAACAAGATTAGCTACATGCAGTCTTTGAGATTTCTAAAAAATATAAGAGCACGAGAACTTCCAAGGTGGGTTATTTGCTGTATAATTTATTCAAGATCAAATTACCTTTAAAGAAAAGCCTAAAGTTGACGTAGTACATTCAGTATTTACCATTTTACCTGCTGCGGTGGTACAGCGGTAGCATTGTTGACTCACAGCAAGAGGTTCTCCTGTTCGATTCACGGCTGGAGTGCCTTCTGTGTGGAGTCTGCATGTCCTCCCTGCGGTTGAGTGGCCTCCGAAAGACATGCGTGAATGGGCATGCCTTCGCTGAAGGTTGGGCATCAGGCTGGCAACTTGGCACCATAAAAAATCTCCTGCCAATCATTAGCAGACTGGAGTTCCGCTGTGGCAACCCCTAACCGGGAAAAGCCGAAAAGACAAACAACAACAACTTGTTTTAAAAGGAGGAGATGAGGCACATCCTGTGCTGGGTCCTGCACACACCATGAATACATTTGACAAGAATGCAGACACCACCTCCTGATGCAGAAATATAGGATTCAAATGGCATGTAGTAATAACTGGGAAACTCCATGATGGTGTTACAATACCACATCCCACAAGACAAGAGAATGCCATTATATGCCATTTCCAAATCTGCAAAGCAAACCTTGATGATTGCCAGGCTTCGATGACCTCTTCATCATCCAAGAAATAACAAAGAATTGATATACTGTCCCTTGGCTAGGGTGGAATCTGCATCGCTGGTCCTGAATCAGATTCTAAGCCACAGCATGGAGTCTCCTTACCAGAACCATGGAATAGGCTTCCCCGAAGAGATTGAAGATGTGATCCCTCTATATTTAGAACATATTCTCCTGACCGCCTTTCTAAAACTGGGGACCACCACCTCAGTTTTCCAGTCCAGAGGTACTATCCCCATGTTCCATGCAACACTGAAAGGTCGTATTAACCATGACATACCAACTATAGCCAGTACCTTCAACAGTTCCAGCCATATTTCATTCACTCTTGCAGTCTTGCCAGTCTGGAGGTGTTTAATCACCACAGTTCATCATCTATGGAAATGGACCCGAACTCAACTGATGTTTCTGCAACTGCCTCCTCATAGGAGAGCATTTTCACTGAGTTCAGAAATTCCTCAAATTGTTCTGTCCTCCTGTTTGTGTTTTCAAAGACAGGCTAACAAGGCACAGTCAATGTTTGGAGAGTATCTAGTTTGGGGACATGATGGCTGCATCTTGGTTGTTTGTAGACAATGTTCCCCTCTTGACCTCAGGTGACTGTGATCTTCAGTATGCACTGGAGTGTCTCACCTTCAAAAGGTGAAGTGGATGATAGGTGTATCAGTACCACTAGATCACAGGTCCTGGTTCTTTCCTAGAAGAGAATGGACTGTCCTTTACAAATAAAAAGGAATAGCTGTCTCAAGTGTTTGCTCATGAGTGTGAGAAGAAGGGGGACAAGGGGACAAAGAGAAGAGCCATCAGATGTATTCAACAGGCAGTACTTGCAGGCATTGTACTGGACTACAGTGGAAAATCAGGAGCTGAGTTTGATTATCAGTCAAACCATGTCCCCATCTTTACCTATGGTCATAGGCTTTTTATTGTGACGGAAAAAATGAGATCATGGATGCAAGTGGCAGAAATGAGGTTCCCCCCACAGGGTTGCTGGACACAGACTCCATGGCAGAGTGAGGAGCTCAGCAGCTGAGAAAGACCTCAGAGTATAGCTACTGCTCTTACAAACTAGCAGGACCCAGTTGAAGTAATCTGGGCACTTAGTGAGGATGCTCCCTGGTCACCTCCCATGGGAGAAGTACCACATACAGGTCCAGGACATGTTGAAGAGATCACCTCTCTAAACTGACCTGGGAACACCTGTGATTCCCAGAATAGGCTGGAAACTATTTCTGGAGATATAGATAATTGGTATGTCCTGCTCAACTTACTCCCAGCACAACCCTCATCAGGGTAAACAGTTAAAATGGATGGATAGATTGTTTTACAAGCAGAATGTGGTACTGTTCCTTGTTTGTTGTAGTTGGTTTGGCAAACTGCTCAGAAAGCATTTCCAGGAAGAAAGATCTGGATATTCATCCAGGCCTTTCTCACCCCTCTGATCATTGCCAAAAGATAGATACCTAAGAGTCTCAACTTGATTAGAAGTCTAGGTCCTTCATATATATATATATATATATATATATATATATATATATATATATATATATATATATATATATATTTCCAGAACGATCTTCAGTACATTTTCCCTTTAGTATTTATAGATAGTATAGTGCCCCTAAGTTTCCCCAACATCCAATCCCAACCTTGCGCAACAAATATATCACCACAATCACTTTCACCTTCAAATATGTGCCCACATACTTTATAAAACTACTCTTAAACAAACTCAAACCATGCTCTGCTTCAGCTGGTGATCATTCAAGCAAGTACCTGAAAATAGCAGTCTATAGCATTGCCTGTCCTGTCTCAGTCCTTATAAATAGGCCAGTCCAGAAATCCCACATTCCCCCTCTTTGGAAAAAAAATACACATTATCCCTCTACACAAAGGAGAAAATTCAACAAACATCATTAACTTTAGACCTATAGTAGTCTTATCCATCTCACTCAAAAATACTTGAAAAATGTATTCAGAAACAATTGCTAAGCTATCTACAAGAAGAACTCCTATCCCCACATGCACATAGCTTCCGTCCCTCCCATAGTACAAACCCTGCACTTCTAACCTTTATAGATACTGTCAATAAAGTTACAAATAACAGCAAATTATTCTTCTCCTCATTTTTAGACTTGTCTAAAGCTTTCAACACAGTTTGTTAAGCAAACTTCTGCTACAAATGTCCTCACTAGGACTATGTCAGCCCACCCTTCTGTGGTTCAGTAGCTACCTGTCCAATAGGTATCAGTCAGTAAATTGGCTCAACTCCTGAAAAAAGCAAACCACTTTTCCCCAAATCCTTCTCTCATGAAAACCAAAATTTAAAATCATCTCTCTTAATAATACTACCACTGAAGTCACTTCTTATAGGAAATGACTGGGGATGATAGTAGATGATGATTTTAAATTTGATCTGCATATATAAAATTGCATAAAAAAATCACCCAAAACTAGGGATGCTTTATAGAGCCAAAAATGTTCTCACCAACACAACTAAAACTACACTTGCCACTACTTACCTACTCCTCTCAATATTTTATGCCCCATCCTTACTAACCTCCAGACATCATAAAATGCAAAACTTGTTATAATAAAGTGGCTAAACTTGCAGCAAATACCCCTTTCAGAACACCACTGTCTGTATAGCGCTAAAAAAGCCTAAATTAGTTGGAACTACCCCATCAGCTAACACATACACAACTTCTTACCACCTATAAAATTATCCAACATTCATCTGCTTGCCCAGCCTTTAATACCATTCTGCACAACTTATTTATTTATTTATTTGACATTTGTTGACCGGGCTAGTCCAACTGAGCAATTGCCCTTTTTCAGCAGAGGTCCGGGGAGAAAAGCTCCACCACACAATTAAGAAAATTAAATGGAAACAGTACAGTATGACAGATCAAGTAGCTATTAAGCATACAGCTATATTCCTAATTGGTCATTATGATCCAATGACCAAAAACTCATCTCTATCCATAAACCTATCAAATCTACTGAGCATGATCTGCACTCGTACCATGTTGCTAAGGCTTAGAATTCCTTACCTCAACCCATCAGGTCAGTACCCTCCCTCCAGTCCTTTAAAGCCATTCTGAAAGACTTACTAGCTAAAATCTGGCCCTGTTCTTGCTCAACTCAAGGATAAACTATATCCCTAAATATGAACAAATACATATGCATACCTTACACCTCCTTATTGTCTCTTCTTCACTCACTTCCTTCCTTCAATCAGTATCTCTCCCCTGATTCTTCTTCTAAAGATGTCATAGCCTTGTTTTTTCTCTCAGTTCATATTATAATTCCTAATTGCATTGTACTAACTTGCCTTTAATTTCTCTATAAACTGGCTACAATTGCTCTAAATATTAAATCACTGTCATATAAGTTGGTCAGTTCTTAACCGGTGTTTTCACAACATGTCTAAATTGATCTAATTATTTAAACTGCAGATGTTTTTGTATTATTTTTGAAGATTGTAAAATTATTGTTGTTAAAATGTTTTTGTAAGACTTTGGAATTTTTCTTCCCGGACCTCTGCTGAAAATGGGCATGTACCTAGTCGTACTTTCCCAGTAATCAAATGTCAATAAATAAATAAATAAATATTGCAGCTATAAGTAATTCTGGTTTTGAAACAACATTTCCAGGCTTTGCCAGGCTTTCCAAATGCAGTCTATGTTCCAATTAAAGTCATTTATATTCTAGGTTTCATTGTAGAAACAGGGAAAGCCTCAAACCAGTATCTTATGACATATGAGTGTTAATTAAAATTGTATAAATTAATAATTGTACCATGATCTGGAGATGTTATTCCCTTAGACTGTCAGCCATATATTAATATCAGATATCTAGAAAAAGACAACAATGCATCTCTGCACTCCAACAAATTCCATGGGACTATTTGTTTGATTTAAAATAAACTATAGCAGCCGAATATTATTTTTCTTATTGGATACCTGATATAAAATCAAAATCAATATTATTTCTAAAGGTGGTATATAAAAAAGATTACAAATATAGTATTTTATAAATGGAGTGAAAATACTATTTAACTTCTGAATATATTAATTGTATTTGGTCTCTTAAAATACTACACATAACAGTAGGGTAAAACAGTAAACATTTTAATACATTATACCTGCATTATAACCGCATAAAATATTATTTTGCTCACTGTACAGTGTTACAGAGCTTTCAGAAATGTGCGCCTGTCTTGGGAGAGTACCAAATGAGTTTCTGTCATACTGTATTATGTAAAATTTCACTGAAACGTGATTTAAACATTCCATATTCATCTATGTTATGTGTGCATCATCAATGAAATCAGTTAGCAAAGTGTATGGACAGATGTCATATCTCTGTGCTTTTTAGCACACAAGTCACAGCGGAGTGCTTTTTGTCATGCTTTTCTAAGTTGTTACATTAACAAATTTGCACTGATTTCTCTCTCCTGTCATTAAACAACCTCATCCAAGTCAAACCCTGAAATTCTGCTGTGCTGTGGACCTGGTGTGCTGTCTAATGTCACAAGCGTTTGCTCTTATTAACTCACTCAGAGCTGAGACGATTTTGCATGATGATGCCTTCTGTTTGAGCTTGATTTGACAGAATCAGTCCCTGTGCTAGCTCATGGCACTTATCAGTTAGTCAACCTTCCGGAGGGAAGAGAGTTTAAAGTGCACCATATTCTGTTTTTGAATCAAGCCTTGTCCCCTTGGGATGTGCTACACTGCATTATTAAACAGGATGCCAGCAACCTTGTCACCATGCATTGACACAGTGAAACTTTAGTACATACAAATACTATTAACTCCTTTTTTTTAAGCCTACTCATTTTTTTTTACCAGTGTTTCACTCACACAGAAGAAAGAACATTATGTGACTATTGTTGGATTTCATGGCTTTCATCAACTGATTCTCTTCCATTTATCTGAGTTTGGAAGCTGCTGTAAAAAAATGTATTTCAGTTTTCAAATATATACATAAATAATTCTTTATTTGATAAACTGACAAAATCTTACACACAGTATATCATACATTAAATGCTATACTTACAGGCATGACTATGAAGCGCATAAAACAGTTGTGTAGCTTATAAAATAATGCCTGAATATGTGTTTTCATAGGCAAGCTTGCATATATTCAAATATATACATCCCAAACAGCCAGATTTGTTACCTAAATACCTTGTCATATTTTTCATCACATTTTTTTCTTTCCATAGCACTTGTTACAAGTAAAATGTGTTGTAGTACATAAATGTTGTTAGATATTACTACTACTTCCTAAGGGCTGTTACCAAAACTGCAAATTATTATTTATAGCTGACATTTCACATCTTATGATTCATTTCTGTTTCAGCAATGTACAGGCTGCTTTACCCACTTCTTTTCACTATAATACTGTATTATGTGAAATTAAAAATAATAAAAGAGAAACTGTTATCAATGACATACTTCTGACTTTTGATCAACCCCCGAATTTCATAGTACATGTTTCATCAACATTAGAAACAGTACTAAGCGAACAACCACTGACTGCAAAACATTTCCTTGTCTCCTCTCTATGGATCAATAACACCTAGATTTAATGGAATCAGTCTGAAACATAGAGTAAATGCCACAAGAAATGGTCAAAAATTTAAACTGAAAAAAATAGCCATTTCTAAATATAAGATTATCATACAAGTCAGTATGTTTTTCATAAGCAGGAAGAAGAAAATCTTTAGTCATGTTGCCAGTTTTCAAGGAATTGGAAGACTACCTTAATCATATTGTTTTCTAGCAAGATATACAGTGACCTGAAAGAGCCGATGATACTATCTAATTTAAACAAAGATGAGGAATTCATATCTGTATGTTAGAACTCTTAATAAACTGATGCTTAAGGCATGTGTGGGGGTGGGGGGGATTTACTGAAGCTCCCTGCAGTCCAGGAGCAGATGTTAAACAATTCATGCAATTAAAGTAAATATACAACAATCTCAGCGCATTTAATTGCTTATGACTGACAAATACCTCTTTGAAAACTTATGCCATTATTTAATATTGTATCATTTTTCCCATCCAAACATATCTTGTTTGCTATCCTTTCTTAAAGAGAGCAGTAAGATCCAGTTCTTGGGTCGTTAACCTCCTTAGTTGCTCACATTAGCTAGAAACTGTATCTAAGTTTCCTTTTTATACTGCTTGCCAAGAGAGACTTAAAGCTAGGAAAAAAACTCTCCCAAAAACCAAGTGAGAGCTGCTTTAAAGGTTTATGTTGATATAAATGAAGAAATGGATTTAACTCGACTTCCAATTTTCAAACATATGTACTTCAATGAATATTAAACAGCTGAGCCATATCAGCATCATGACTTATTTACTTTCCCAGATATTTTATCAGAAAAAGTAGAAGAGCGTCTTGTGGAGCGTGAAACTCTGCTGTAATTGAGTTTAGAGTGGTAAAGCCACTCAAGAGGCCATGGCCCCAGAGACTTCCCAGAAACCTTGCTGTCAGCTGTCATTAGATCACTGCTCTGACAAGGCATGCTTTCCTGCTCTTACTAAAGACTTTTGCAGCAAAAATAAATGAAACAGCTCCTAGTCAAGAAGGGAAATTTTGCAACATCTGCACTGTGTCAGCAAAAATAATGATCTGAAATTCAGACTCTGTGGGTTGCTGGTCTGGGGCTTAGTAATGAAGGGTGACACCGTTACTGAGGAGTTTGCTATGGGCAAAACAAATTATGAATTAAATCAAGCAAATCTGCAAAGTAAATCTTTGGGATCAAGAGAAGACAAGAGAGATTTTGATGTTAATCCGTCTTAAACATGCACTGCTTTCCACAGCCCTGCCATGCTTTTTGTTCATTTAATCTATATGCTTGTTATTCAATGTCTGACTGGTTTCTTCTGAGAATGTATTTTGTCTTATTTAAACATTACATTTCCCATCCTTGGTGTGTTGTGGGTCATGTCTTAATATGAAGTGAATATGTCTTAAATAAAAACTTAGGGCTACTTAATTAATATCTATACTTTACCCAGATAAAAGAATAAGCTATGTCATCTTGTGTAGTTTTCTGAGTAAACCATCTAAAAATAAGGATACTGTGCTATGAATGAAAAGAACTATAAAACCCATTCACTAATTTAAAAACAAATTTCTCCATATAACATACTTTATTTTATCTTTTTATTTTTTTATTTTTTATAAGAAGATCCCAAAAGAGAAACAGCTTATGGATAAATAGATGTATTGTTTTGGGATTAAAGGAAACATCAATAAATACATTTTGTGAATTAAATGTGCACTTGTGCTCCACTGTCAAACAGAATAATCTCATGCATATGTGTAGCCTACATCACAGTGGCCAACTCCTCAACAGAGAAGTTCTCTATCCTTTGGCACCAACTATATAGCCCCTTCAACCCCTCCATAATGGGGGACTGCAACTGCAACTATGAACCTATAATAGACTGCCCATACATGTCAAGCAGACAGGGGTCCAGAGGAGTAAATATTGTGGGAAGAAATATCCAGGGAATTGTTATGGCTAGGCTTGTATAGGCCCTTGGGCCGATAGCCTAGTACCAACCTATGAACCTATGAACCTAAATAAAACATAATTACCCCAGTCCACTGTCTACATGGGACTCACGTATACATTGTTCATACGTTCATAGGGTGACAGAAAAGTGCAAACCAATCAGTCTGCAGACCATTGGAGGCAAGACAGAATAGACAGAGGGAGAATTTAAGTGTTTATTTATCTGTTGATTAAAGTTTAGTTCCCTTAACTGGGAATTTGAGGAACTATTTGTTCTGTTAAGGAACAGGAAATCAAACAGTGTCAAACTCTTTCATGGCTTGAAATGACAGACACAATTCCCCACTCCATGCTGTTAATGAGAATTATAATTATAATGTTGGCCTTAAACTGGGAGCAGGTATTTCAGCAGTTAGTCATAACACATGAGTGCTCTTGCTCACCTCTGTCCCTACAAGGAAGTAAATTTTCCCAGCAGTACCCAAGGTTCAGCTCAGGTCTACTTTGGTCTCATGCTTGGTAGGACTGATGCTTTTCTCATGTCATCATATTCAAAGCCAACATGAGCATCAGATACCTGTAGTTCTTCTTATGAGTACTAGGCTAGCTGTCTTTGTGGACCATGTTAAGCCTAACCAGTTTCCCTTTTTTTTTGCTCAAAATAACCTATCCCATTTGGTTATAGATTGGCTTTACCCATTCCATGGCTAATTACCACTAATAAGAATAACTTGGATCATATGATAGATAATCTGAGGGGACCCAAGCTTCCGTCTATTATTTGTAGTAAGGGGGCAGTCCTGGGGTAAATTTTCCATTTTCCATGCATAGATCAAGTTGTACTTGATTATTGAGAGGAATGCACTTTGTTTTATATAGATGGGGAGTCTGTTCCAGAGCAGCAGTGTGGCCGCTGTGAGATAATGCCTCTTATCACTGTTCAGGGATGGATGAATCCTTCTTGAGTTTAAGGAAGTCCTCATCTTTTTTATTACTTTTATCTGAAGAGAAAAATTTTGAAGACTGCTTTTGTAGTAGCTGTGTTAGTTTAAGTTTTCAAACTGTTATTTAACTGTTTATGTTTTTGTGAGATTATTTGTACAGTGACTAGATTGATAAGGGCATTGCTAAAATAAAATTGGAGTTTCAAACTCTACAGATTATGATGAACTGGAAAAAAACTCAATTTATTGTATCCCACTCCATCATGTTTCTTGGAAGAATCATCAATGCTGTGCAAGAGAAAAAGCTTTGGATGCTATCATGTCACTTTTGTTGCAGATGATATCCAATTAACACTCATGGAGGAAACCATGTCTACTTGAGGACCTATTATCTCATCTGGTGACAAAGTACTTCATCTAAACCTGAGGTCTCTCATATTAAAAGTTTGAATTATTGCAATCTTCTAAGAAATGTAACTTATTTTTCTTGGAGTGGGGTAGAGAATGTAACAAATAATGAAGGAATATCCAAAAAGCCTTTCACAAGAAATTATGTCAGTAAGAAACACGTTTTTTTTTTCAGTATGGCAGACAAATTCCATGTTGTAGCTTTGTCAATGTGTTGGTATAGGCCCACTCCTCTTGCTTTCTATAACTAAATAAAACTTTTTCATGAAGGAATTTTACACTTAAAGGCAGCAATGAGGAACATTTCACAAGTGCGGAACATGATTTTATTGATAGACAATTTAACTCTATACTAGTATGAACCAACTGGATGACATTAGGTTTGATTCCTTGAAGTCTTTGTTTTTGATAGCTGTCACCCTCAGACAAATGATTGATTTTAGAACCAGCCTTTTCTACTGATCCATAGAAATAAGATCTTGTTCTCTCAGAATTAATGTTTATATGGATATAGTAGTATCTGACAGAGCACCCAGAATCAATATGCTGTAGAGGGCACTTGTACACTTACTAAATATACACAATCAGTTTAAGTCTTACCTTGATAAGACTTTTTCTTTCAAGAAACATGAACAATTGCTTTTTTCATTTGTTTAAGGTATATAGTTTAAACAAGCAGCAAACAGATGGCTAAAAAACTAAATGTTCTTTTGCTGTGACAAATTTGGCAAATCATTGTACTGAAAATTCACTCTCTCAAGTCAACAAACATGTTGCAAGTATTTTTTCAGAGATGTATATTAGTGAGGCTGTGGTTTTGCAGAAGGTTTCCACATTTATCCAGCCAGTCCAAAAGTAGGCCATACATCTGTGACACTGAGTTGACTGGTCTGCTTTCACATCCCCACCCCTCCCAAGGCTCAAAGAGAATATGGATAGATATGCTACATTTATAGTATAACAAGATATCGAAATATATCTTCACAAGGTCAGATAATATGGTTGATCAGATACTCAGCTTAACAGCAGAACTTTCAGTACAAGACTTTCAGCAGTTTGGCTTCCTCCCCCTTCCATATTCTGTTGTGGTATATAGTTATGACTTTAGTGGTAAGGGTTTTTAACTTGTTCCAAATTTATGCTTGAAAGTTTTCTGAAACATTATGGGGTTCACTAGACCACACTCTATAAGTGTCAAATGAGACTATTTTGGGAAAGCTCAATTTATTTTCTCAAGTTCTTCATTGGAAGTAGAGATCAGCGGCAGATACTGGTTTTGAATAGCATGGTACAAGACTGGTAACAGCACAACCAAGTACAAGATCATTATTGCCTCACAATGCACCATGGGTACTACCATGAAAAGCTGACCCTGTATAGGTATCAAGGATGATAAGAATATCCATCTTTTATGACTGACTACTGTTAAGGAGAACATTCATCTAAACTTACCTTTTCATGCATCACCATTTGCTCTGACACAGAAGTGGTCCACATATATTACTTTACCTCCTGCAACATTTGTGGGTGTTTGCCCTTTTGAATGTGCTGCTGCTATAGTACATTATGCCCTACAGCACTGGTAGCAGAATCTTTCCTAAGCAACAAAGCTGTAACATTTACTAATGCAGGTTATTATTTAGTGTCTCTTCAGAAGAGCACTGCTATATCCCAACTGTGTATCAAAGAAAAGAGGGAGGCATGACACTCTGTCAGTGTCTGCAGTTATCTAAAGAAGGAAAAAGTGTAAGGAATTTACTAGTCATTTCTACTATAACTCTCATTTTTTTTTTTGATTTCTCCAAGTCTTTTGGGTTTCTAATACCATGACAGGAATGGACCCCATTCCTAAGTCAGAGTACGATTAAAGTTCATGAAATTAGTATTATTTCACTCTTTGATGTTAGCCAAAAGTGCTCTTTGCAGTACCCGCAATGTGCCCAGCAATGACTCCTTCTGCAATTCATATGGTGTTACATGAATTGGTAACATATCTAAATATGATTGTAAATTTGTTTTTATAAGACCAGTTGCTCCTATTACTATTTGAACTGTCTGGGTATCTTTCTTTCACATGGCTCTTGTTTCTGCCTGCAGATCAAGGCATTTTATGACTTTGTGTCTCTCTGTACGCAAGATACTATAGTCACTATGTGTGGCAATTTCAATGATCAATGCTGCTTTTGTCGTCTTTTCTTGGATCACTATGTCCAATTTTCTAGCATCTATCTTTTGGACTGTTGGTAGTGGGTGATCCCATGTGATGTAAACTTCATCATTTTCTATGATTCTCTGTGGCTCATGTTTCCAATGTTTTTCAGCCACTTCGATACCACAATGTTTGCACAATCTCCAGTGTAACAATCTCGCCACATTATTATGCCTTTCAGTATACAGTCCCTCTGCCATTAGAGCATTGCAACCAGCAATAAGGTGTGTAACTGTTTCCAACTCGGTTCCACAAAACCTACATATGTCTGTTTCTCCCACATGTTCAATGGACTTAGTAAACCAGCGTGTATGCAGCCCACTATCTTGGGCTGCCAATATTAACCTTTAATTTCTTGATGTAAATTCACCTCTCCTTAACCATTCCTGCGTTTGTTCTTGATCGACATGAGGCTCTTCCAGAAGTTTTTTATACTTACAACTATATTTATGTTTTTTCCACATTTCTTGCCTTCTCATCTGGTCCTTTACCTTATATTCTTTCTTTTCTTTTTTAGCACATTCAGTTGCTGCCTGGTTTTTATCCACTTCTGGTTTGATTTCCATTCCTGCTTGACGTCAATATGCTTCTGCTAAATTAAGCAGAGATGTCATCTTAGATTTATTCTCCTCATGTTTCAAAACTTTCACCACATTTGGATCTTGTGAGGTCAATAGATATGTGTGGAGTCCCACGATTGCAGATCTATACATGTAATCAATTTCAAGGAGGCCCATCCCTCCTTCAGGACGGGGGATATATAATCTTGGTATACACTGATTTTTATAAATCATTTGGTGAGCATGAAGCATCCTTCTTGTTTTGATATCCAATCTATCCAACACTTTTTGGGGCCAGTCAATCACTCCAAAACTATAAGTTAGGACAGGAAGAGCAAATTAATTTATAGCATGGATCTTGTTACTAGGTGTCAATGCTGTTTTCAGGATTAATTTAAGTCTTCTAAAGTACTCCTTACTAAGTCTTATTCACATTTGTTCATGTTTTATTGCTGATCCTTCATCGGTTCCTAA
This sequence comes from Protopterus annectens, assembly GCF_019279795.1. Classification (NCBI taxonomy): domain Eukaryota; kingdom Metazoa; phylum Chordata; order Ceratodontiformes; family Protopteridae; genus Protopterus; species Protopterus annectens. The sequence goes on from NC_056725.1 coordinate 356,888,840, forward strand.
GTATTTATACACCCCCTCTTGCTCAAGTTCTTTTATATCACATTCTTGTCCTAAATTGAGGTTTTCCTGGTGCTGCAATTTTCCTTTTTTAAAGGTTGCTTTTGCACTTTTATCAAGACCAAATGACATTCCGATATCATCTGAAAAAGTTTTGACAACCTGCAGCTGTGCTTTCAGTTCCTCATCTGATGAGCTATACAATATTAAATCATCAACAAAGAGAAGATGAGACGTCATTAGACTTTGTTGTTTTCTAGAAGCCAAATTGTAGGCATGGCCTAGGCTGTTAAGTAAGCAGCTTAATGGGTTTATGGCAAGGCAGAATAACAAGGGTGACAGAGAGTCGCCCTGGAATATCCCCCTTTGAATGTTTTATCCCTGGGATAATAATCTGTCCTTTATCATGGCTTAATTGCAAAGTGGTCTGCCACTGTTTCATGGTTACTGTAATGTAATCAATCAGTGTAGGGTGTATCTTATACATTTTTAAGCACTCTTTTATCCATGAATGTGTGATACTATCAAATGCTTTTTTGTGGTCAGTCCATGCCATATTTAGGTTTTTCCCCTTCTTACAATTCTCCACTATAACTTTGTTTAACAACAAATGGTCCTTTGTTCCATATGACTTTCTTTTATTGCCCTTTTGTTCTACTGCCATAATTGAGCTTTCTTCTAAATGACTATAAACTCTGTCAGTGTCAATTCCCGTGTATAGTTTGTATGTTGTCGGAAGACAAGTTATTGGTCTATAATTTTTAGGGTAACTTGCAGGTTCACTCTTAAGTAACAACATTGTTTTTCCTGTTAACCAGTGTGGTGTGTGTTCGGGGTGAATATATAAATAGTTCTTACTCATGGTTAAATCCTAGTACAAAGAAGTTAATACTTTAAGCCAAAAGTTAGGTACTGCATCTGGGCCTGGGGTTTTCCAGTAAAAGGCTTTTCTCAACTTTATTTCTCTCTAGTTGTTATTTCATCCCATTTCATATCCTGTACCATTAAACTTCTTATTCTCTCTTTTACTTCTTCTATCCATTTAGCATCTTTGTTATGTTCCACAAGATCTTCATAGATACTTCTCCAAAATGTGTCTACTTCCTCTTTTTTTGGCGGTCTATCTATTCCTTTTACCTTATTTCCCATTTCTCTATAAAACTTTTTTGGGTCATCAATAATTTGTTTATTTTGTGTTTTTCCCTTATATTTAACTTCGTATCCTCTAAGTCTTTCCACCTGTTTTGTAATTTTTAGTTTGTTATCTCCAATAGTGCATAATAGATCCTGGTCTGTTCTAATACCATGCATTGCTTTTATCACATCTATCTTTCTTAATATTTTCATTGATCTGTTCCCTCTTCCATAATCTTCTAACAATGATACTTCTTGCCTTAGCTGCTTTATAGTTTTTTCTATTTGATATTTCCATGATGGTATTCGCTGTTGCCCCCTCTTTTCCCTCGCTGCCCTATGTTCCTGTGATAGAACTTTATCAGTTATTAATTTAGCAGCACAGTAATATATTCTGTTTACTTCTGTTATATCTCATGGCTCTCTATGGACAGTCCTAATTACTGTGTTCATTTGTTTTATCAAGCTTCTGACTTTTGGGGTTTTATTAACCTTCTGCGGTCTATTTCTCTCATTAATCTTGATATATTTTTGCCTATTAAATCAAGCAACTCTTCTCTTAACTCCTTTTCTTCCATACTGAGGGCACATCCATTGTTTTCCATTTCCTGTGGGCATTCTATAGAAAGTTCTATAGCATCTTTCTGTGACACATTCTCTTCAATTCCATCCTGTGTCATCTGTTGTTCTGTCATATGGGAACTCACTGGCCTATCACTCCTCAACATTGACTGCATCAGAGTTTCCACAGTTTCCTGTTTCTTTCCTTACTGTCTAGCTTCAAATTAATGTTTATACTGGTTTCTTGTGGAAGGCTCCAAAATATCTTGATATGGCACCTGACCAGTTACTTCCTGTTCCACTTGTTTCCCCTTAATTTGGATATCCATTGCTCTATCCTGTTGTGGTGCTTTCTGCATTTGATTTTCTGCACTGAATCCTTCTCTTTGCAGCTGTTCCGTTACTTCAGTTTCTATTTCTTTGGCTTCTCCATTACTTATCTCTTTTTCTACTTGTCCTCTTAGTCTTCTTATTTTTGTATTGTAAAGTTTTCCATATCCAGATTCCTTTGCCTATATTTTTCTTTAAATATCTTTGGTGCTGCTCTTTTTGTATTAATTAATTTTGCTTTCTCCTTTCCATAAATATTACACCATATTAATTCTCTTTCCTTTCCCCTGTCCATATTTCTTCTTCGCATGTCTCCTGGTCTTCTTGCCTTCCTTATTCTGGGGACTCACTCCAGCATACTGTGATGTAGTCTGTCTTAGACCTTCTACATTAAATCCTTCACTTTGCAGGCACTCTATAACATCAGCTTCTATTTCTTTAACCTTTACTTTACTAATTGTCTTTTCTACATTACATTTTTGTGTTATTAATCTTTTTATTGTGAAATTTTCCATATCTGAATGCCCTTGCCTGTATTTCTCTTCGAATACTTTTGAGACTGCCTTCTCTATATTAGTTAACTTAACTTTCTCCTTTGCATAAATATTGCACCATATCAAATCTCTCTTTCTTTCCCATGTCCATATCTCTTTTTAGCTTTTTCAAATATCTCTAAGTTTTGTTGTTTATATTTTTCTACTTCCTTAAAGGCTTCTTTTTCCAAAGAGATCAAAGTTTCTTGATCTATATACTGTTTTTCAAAAATCTGTTATATTAATGAACGGAAATATTTATCTGAAGCTTCTGACAGTTTTTCCTGTGAAAGTATTTTTCTTTCCTCTAATTTGTCTCTTAATCATTTTGTATATCTAGTATCCGGAAATTCTGGGCTTCTTGCATAATAATAACAATACATCATTTTTTTCTTATCCTCAATAGTCCACTCTATCATCTTTATGGCCAATCAATTTTTGTCCTTTTTGTGGACTGCTGCTTCCTTCTACAACAGGTGGGCCATCCTCCTCCTGAGCCTGGCTTAGCCCCATTGTAGGAATGTTTCCGCATTTTGAGGATTCTACACTGTCATTTTTTCCAGTCCTGGCACCAGTGCACATAACAGGATTGGGCACTTTATTATCCTGGGTCTTGTGCCCCCAGTTATCTTTTTTCATTTTTGATTTACTTCTGTCCATGATATATGCTATATAAATACAGTCTATATATCAGTATCGCCTTGGGGAGATTTTGTGAAAAACAAGGTCCACCTCTCAAAGGTACTCACCAAGACTTGAGGATGAATTTAATTTCAACACGACTACGCTCCTTTACTTGCTGACTTTTCACCTCTCCATCAAGACCCCTCTCACTGTAGGGAACAGAAGATTATGAATGGTATAACTGCTAACAGACATATTTATGGAAACAAACAAAGAGAAGCATGAAGAGCAACTCATTTAGAGTTAGGCACTAAAGTGAGGCTGCTTTCTTTAACAAAATGCATGGAAAAGTAACTGAATATAGAAAGGAAGGTTGTTGTTTTTTGTCTTTCGGCTTTTTCCCGGTAAGGGGTCACCACAGCGGAACTCCAGTCCACTAATGATTGGCAGTAGATTTTTACAAAACACCGAGGTGCCAGCTCGATGCCCAACCTTCAACGAAGGCATGCCCATTTACACACGCATGTCTTTCGAATGCTACCCAACTGCGGGGAGCACATGCAGACTCCGCACAGAAGGCACTCCCAAGCCAAGCCGAGAATCGAACAGGAGAACCTCTTGCTTTGAGGTAACAATGCTACCACTGTACTACCGTACTTCTGTAAATAAACTTACCGTAACAGTGATGTTTGAATGATCACTGTTACAGTAGCCTTAGCTATATGGGTTACATCATGCTAAGGATGTAATAGCTCCCAAAACTCCAGAGAACCTTCCATGCACCCAAACCATTAGTCAGTCAAAGCTGAGTTGACTAAAAAGGCACATCTGGCTGCCAAGTCCTTCAGAGCTTTCCTGCTACCCAAAAGTGTTCCTCTTGCAGGCTTTCGAGGCTCGACAGTCAGCTAATGCTTTCTATTGCTGAGAAGATAAGTTCCCATTTGGCACAAAACCAAAACCCCCGCAGCTAGACAAACATTCCTAGAACTACGCAATAGAGGCAAAAAGCTAATAAAACAGGACAAATTCCAATACTACCAGTCTGCCCTAGACTCCTCCCAACACAGCCCCAAACAATTCTGGTCCTCCATAAACTCCATCCTCCACCCAGGTAAAGTCAGTACCCTTCCTCCTAACATCCCTCACTCCTCAGAAAATATTGCTACCTCATTCAACACACACTTCACCCAAACCATACTATCACTAGCTAAACAACACAACCCCCCTCCCCTCCAACCCACACCTTCAACTAGTAATCTCCCCACTGCCTTCTCTTTTTCTCCTGTACCTACCTCCAACATAAATAAAATCTTAACTAAACTTAAACCCACCAAATTAGCAGCAGACAACCTCCCAAGTGAATACCTACAAATCGCAGCTGATGCTCTGGCCTACCCAGTATCCATCTTGATTAACCCATCTCTGTCAGAAAGTTACGTTCCCACATTGTGGAAAGTCTCACATATAATTCCCCTCCACAAAGGCGGACCCTCTGCAGAACTAACCAATTACCGCCTCATAGCTATTCTCTCTCCACTCTCCAAAATACTAGAGAGATGCATACACTCTCAGGTCTCACACTACCTCCTCACTAACAACCTCCTTTCCAGTACTCAGCATGGTTTCCGACCAAACCATAGCACCACCACTGCCTTACTCTCCTTTACTAACACTATCCTTCAGCATAAAAACAATGGCCATCTCTCCTCTGCTACTTTCCTAGACCTATCTAAAGCATTTGACATGGTCCCACACAAACAACTTATCTCTGTCCTCAATAACCTATCCTTCTCACAATCAGTCACCAACTGGTTTCAGTGTTACCTGTCTGACCGCCAACAATCCATTGTATAGCAGAATGACATATCTCCCCAACTACCTGTCTCCATAGGGGTTCCCCAAGGATCCATCCTTGGACCCCTACTTTTCTCTGTTTACACCAATAATCTAGCCTCTGCCACCAAACATGGCACACTCATCCAATACGCAGATGACTCAACCATCATCTGCTCAGCCCAGTCCCTACCCAAACTGCAAAAAGTCACACAGGAAGCCTTTTCCTCTGTTGAAACATGGTTATCCAATGCCCAATTAATACTCAACCCAAACAAAACTAAACTACTCATCTTCCAACCCACCAAACATACTCAAAACAACTCTCACTTTAACATCACAGCAAAAGACAACACCACTATATACCCAAATGAACACACCAGATTGCTAGGAGTGGAAATAGACAATAAACTAAAATTTGACATTCACATATCCATGACCATAAAAAAGTCCACAAAAAACTAGGAGCATTATACAGAAATAAACAATTTCTCACCAAAGCAGCAAAGATTTCAATAGCAAATTCCCACCTTATCTCCACCCTACTTTATGCCTCTCCACTATATACCAACCTAAGGCAATGTGATCTAAACAAGCTAGAGACCTGTTACAACAAAATCGCCAAATTCGCCACAGGGGCATCCTACCGTAGTCACCACTGTCTCTCACTTGCTGAACTGGGCTGGCTTGAACTCCCTCACCTCCTTCAGTGGTATCAACTCTCACTCGCCCACAAACTAGTAAACCATCCACTAAATGTCCCATCCCTCCAGAATCTACTCCAACCCTATCGCACCACCAGACCACTAAGATCCAGCAACAAAAATCACTTGCAGATCACTAAAGCCAATAACTCTGCTGGTGGAGCACTATTCTCTTGTGCCATAGCCAAATTAAGGAACTCACTCCCACCCACAATTACCTCCGTACCATCATGCACCAACTTCAAAACTTTATTAAAAGTGCACCTAAAAACATGCTGGCTATGCCCTTGCAACTCCCACTCTAATTCATCCACCCCATCCAACTACTACCTTTCTTTCACCTCCACTAACTACCTTGATGATAGCAAGCTCAGATGCTCATAAGCCTAGTACTTATTATACAGCAGGAACTTCTCATTGTTACATTTGTTAATGCCTGTTATGTACTTCACAGATAAAGATTCTAGTTGTCTACTGATGTACTATGTTCTTCATCTGTAAATATGTTGTAAGTAATTTCTATGTTAAATTGTTAATCGCTATGTAATCCAATGTAACTACTGTCTGTTTATTTTACTGTGGAGCTTTTCTCCCCGGGCCTCCGCTGAAAATGGACCCACGTCCAGTCAGACACTCCCGGTCAACAAATTTAAATAAATAAATAAAATAAATAAATAAATAAATAAAACTTCCACATCTCCTTTTTATGAAACAAACTGAACTTTCCTGAAAATATTCATTTTGAGCTAGGAAGAAGTGTCTTCATGTGACTTTTAGTAACTTTTAAACAGAAGCATTGCTTTTTACTTCTGTGCAAAAAAGTTATTTAAACTGATTCAAAACTATTTTCTCTGTTTTTCGGAGTGCCAGGGTAAGTGCTTAAAGTACTTTGTATAGTGTATTTTGGTACACAAAGTTATTTTTTACTGCTTATCTATTTATTGACTACTGCTGCTAGCCTTCCCTGGGAATCAGACATATTTTTCAGCTTATCCATGGAACAACCTACTGGTTCCATGATTCTTCCTTCTTCCAGCCACAAATAAAGAAAATTAATAAACAGCCTTTGCCATCACATCAGGCTGGTGAAGTACCTCAGCCACAGAAGGGTAACAGCTCTGGCCATTTCTGGTTCCCCAGATCATTCATTTTAGCAAGATATAACCCATATAGCAAAGGCTACATTAGTTACAAAATGATGAGCATTAATGTTTACAAATGAGAGGGCTGCTTCATAAGAAGATTAAAACACATTTATCTAGAACAGGAGTAGGAACACAAAATTAATAATACAAGCATGCTTTTAAAATCACAATACCAAACTGTTTTCTGGTGACACATGAAATACAAGTCTTGAGACTGCTGGGATAGTACACATGATCATGAACAGGTATATGCAATGTAAGCCATTGTCTACAGATAGATTTTTGAGACAGCATTTTGTCTATCTCAACAATACAGTGTGTATTGATTTTAAACACAAAAATTACATAAAAAGAATAAACATGAGTCAGTAAATCAAATACCAGTGCCTAGGTTGATTGATGCATGATTCCCGGATTAATAGTTTTTAAGCATTTCACTCTACTACACATCTGGTTTTTTTTTTTGTTGTTGTTGTGTGTTTGTGTATGTGGCACTAGAGAGTCTAACAGGATTTACTTAAAATTCTTTAGATGATGTTCTGTGATGGCCACTGTCATACCATAAGGCAAGACTAGAGCTTACCAGCACTGAAAGGTGCTTAACACAATGTTGTTAAGCATCTTCTTTACATCAGACAAGTGTTTAACAAAGTAGTCTTTTCCTAAATTTGGAGCATAGTCGCAGCACTCTATGAGCTACAAATAATGTAAAGAATGTTAATGGCCACATTTTAATGCTACATGAACTGTTGCCTTTCTTGAAAGAGCAGTAAAGCAAGCAGGTCAGACAAACACAGTGCTCTGAGAACAGTTATAGGCATGCAGACATAGTAGGGCACATCGTTCTATACAAGGTTAAAAGTGTAAGGTAGGAGATGTAGTGCTTTATATAAGTACAGAGATCAGAGCAACAGAATGGCAAAACATTGGGAGGAAGGGACATAATGTAGATTATGATGGAGATTGAAAATGGCAGCACAGTCCACAGGGAGTATTGTATGAAGACCCTCACCATGCAAGGAAGTGAAAGATAAAATTATAAGTGGTATCCATCCTCACAATGACAGAATACGGGAGGTAACGTTGCTAGGTACAGTCTGTACTAGCTGCTAATTGGATATCATGGGCAGCAGGATAATCACTGATGCTATATAATAGGTAGAAATAGTGTGGAAGACCATTTCAGGTTGAAAGCACTCAACCAATAAATATTTTTGTGTGGTGTTCCTGCAGTTGTTCTCTTGCAGAGGTTGTTTCTGTTTCTACAGTTTGTTGCAATTTGCAGCCTTGAGAATACTCTATGTGTTTTTTGGCCATATGATAGGTAGACAGATGGTACTATAACTATACTTAAGTGAGAGCATTCCTAAACTGGGTGGAAACAGAATCCCATTGAAGAAGTGGTCAAGCATTTATAAACAAATGATCATTAAACAATGTCTCACCATCAGCTTAACAGTAGAGTCGAACAAATAAAAACTAAGGGTTTTGAATTACGTGAGGACATGTTCTGAAAAACAAAATGGGACAACCTCAGAAACATTCTAACAAAAAGCTATAACTGTGGTATGTAACATCAGTGGGAAAATACATGAAATCTTTCACAACAGAAACAAAATACGCTTGTGTGAAACAGTATGCAAATCAAAAGTAAAGGGAGACAGTGTGTTGTTAGATATTAAGGAGGATTTACAGGCAGTTATTATGATGCACAGCACAATTCAGCAGGAGTGGCTGACATGCATAGGGTGTACACTATTCAGAGACATAGGCAGCATGAGGATAGTATAGTAAAAACTACTTGATATGCTGTACCTATGCAAATGAGCACATACCTCTAAACTGTACCGATTTTTGCAGAATGTCCAGATTTTTGGCTCATATTTCTGGATCATTTTTCATAAAACTATGATTTTCTGTCAAATTAGTGGCAAATCATTAAACACTGAAGTTACAAAATAATGACAGGCATTTGAGTTTCAGAATTCATACACTTCAGAAAATTCTAATGCTAATGCAAAACCTGTTATTCTATCAACTTTCTAAGTTTGTAAGAGCAATATGTAAAAATTGTTCATATTTTTGGGCCTTTGTCCCTCTTTTATTTATGGCCTTATCCAGATTTCTTGCTCTAAGAGGTTGAGAGGTATGCACATAATGACATGGAAATCGACTACTTATCACTTACTTCACACTCAGATATTGTTACATATGAAGTCTTAGCCCCAGTGCTGTCATAAGATTACTCACCTACTGACCCCAGCATCAAGATTAGCCATAGCCAAGAATGTCCTTCTACCAAAATTAGAATATGGCTTACTATTAAGTAAGCCCACAGTTAGCTTACAAAACACAAAAGACTGCAAATAACAGAAAGTTGACTCATATACTTATCACTGCTATCTCATAAAATAAAATATCTCATAAAATAAGTAAAATGAGTGACTGTAAGAGATACAGTACTTATTTTTTCAACTCAATACTTTTCATAATTGATAAACTGGGATATTGCCCCTCCATTAAAGTGAAAGCTTTCAATAAAAGAGCATTCTTAGCAAGGGAGCCCGCAGGATTTGTTGCAGGGGGGTGCAAACCCAGAGCCCCACCCACATAGCTCACCCCGCCCCCTGCCAACACAGCCCCACCCAAGTCCACCCACCCCAAGCCCCGCCCACACGGCCATTCCAGTGTCCCATTACTTGGCTATTTCTCCCCATTTACTGTAGACACTGTTCAAATCTGTGTGCATACTGTTTTATGCTTTAGTTCTACAATGATTACAGGCAGTTGGATTTAATTTACAACTTTTATTTCAAACATTATAGCCCAAACACTGAGACATTTACAATGAAAACAGACTTGGCATTAAAGCTTCTCTACTTTTGAAACTCACATTCAATGAAACAGCATTGAAACCCACATTCAAAGAAAATGCATCTGGCCAGTGGCAGGTTATTTACCTTTGAACTGTTTTCAAGCAATAGGCTCCTTGCACACCGTTAGGGCCATGCAAAAGTTATTTGATTTACCTGATTGTATTAATTATAATATATAATTTCAGAGAAAATACATTTTGCCAATGGCAAATATTAACTCTGGGCTGTCTTCAAAATCATAGGCCCCTCGAACATAACATACACATGCTCTTTGATACACCTTCCTGACTATTACATTATATTCCTTGTACAATACAGTACAGTTGTTAGAGGGCATTTTAAATTTATTGTTTTGAACATTTTTCCAGTAAACAATGAAACAAAAAGCATCCACCAATGACAAAACTGCCCAATTCAGAACATTTCCATCATAAAAAGTCTACTCAAGTCCACCAGTATCAGTAAAAAATATACACAATCTCTGAAGTAGTAAACTCCACATTGAAAAAATTTGTAACTAATAAAGAGGTTGCTGCTAGCAAACACTTTATATGTCATTGTTTAATCTACAAATAAAGTGCCTGTTACCCTTGAAGAATAAATTGCTTTTGTTGCATGCAATAAAAAATGAAAAGCTAGTAATACCGCAATAGGGAATGGATAGCAAACTGTTAACAGGTTCATAGTTACTAGGTATCTTTGCCAAAAAGACTGCAGCATCCACCCCCTTTACAACACAATACAGCATCAGCAATGCATTTACCTACTGTGGGAGTAGAACCCACAGCCTTCAGCATCTAAAGCAAGTACACTATCTATTGTGCTATTAACAATGCAAGCAGACTAAACATAAGCAGCACTAAACTTTTGCTCCCCTGCAGCTCTCAGCTCCTTGTAAAATCTACTCGACACTCAGCTGTATCTCTGAACTTTTCAGCACAAGAAATCTGGAAAAAGCCAAAATTTATTGGGGGGGGGGGACAAAAGGCCAAAAACCAGGGACACATTTTAAACATTGCTTGTATAATGTTTGCAAGTTGCTAGAATAAAATGCTGCGTTACCACCATACATTTCACTGCCACATCTTGAACCCAGGGGACCCCGTGCAAAACAGTCAGAGCAACATACCACTACACCAAATCAACTGTTTTGTGAAAGAGGAAGACTGAAACTTAAATAGCTACCATTTAGTGAATTCAGTTCTCACCATAGCACAGCTGTCAACCTCTTAGCACAAAATACCTGAACAAAGCCAATAATGGGTGACTACAACCACCAAACATTCAGTGAATTCAGTTCTCACCATAGCTCTCAACCTCTTAGCAAATAACACCCAGACAAAGCCAGTAATGGGAGAATATAGCCCCCAAATATATTCAGTGAAATCAGTTCTTACCATAGCTCTCAACATTAGCAAAAAACCTGGATGAAGCCAATAAATACCTGAACAAAGCCAATACTGGGTGAATACAGCCCCCAAACATATTCAGTGAATTCAGTTCTTACCATAACTCTCAACCCTAGCACAAAACCTGGACAAAGCCAATAATGGGGGGAATACAGTCCCAAACACAGGGATACATTTCAAATATCCATCTTGTACACTTAGAAAATTGCTAGAATAAAAGCTTTTGTTACCATGCACTTTCTGAAGAATATGAAGTCTGATATTGAAGTGTGTCCGTTCTTTTTAACATTTGTTAACCAGGAAAGTCTGACTTTGAAAAAAAAAAGCTAATTTTTAGCAGAGGCCCGGAGAGAAACACTCCAGACAGCCAAGAATAAAACCAGAGAACATGTAGCTGTCAAGCAACAAGGACACAAATGCAGAAACCACAGATTTTATGAGGAACAGAAAAAGTATGAGGGAAAATCCTGCAATATTTTTACAAATGGTGGTGGGTAGGAAATTCAGGCTCTTGCCACTTGGGCCCAAGGTACAGGGTTCAAGCCTTATTCTCTACCCACCACCATGTACACCTGGGGCATTTCACACACACACACACACCCACACACACACACCCACACACACACACACACACACACACCTGAAAGTGTCCCATCTTCCGTCAGTTTCAGGTCCCACACACACCTCTACCTGAAAGTGTCCCATCTTCCGTCCGTTTACTCCCACTTGCTATTCCGTTTCAGGTCCCATCTTCCGTTTGTTTCAGGTCCCATCTTCCGTTTGTTTCAGGTCCCATCTTCCGTTTGTTTCAGGTCCCATCTTCTGTTTGTTTCAGGTCCCATCTTCTGTTTGTTTCAGGTCCCATCTTCCGTTTGTTTCAGATCCTGCTTGCAAACCCGTCCGTGTGAGTTCCCGCTCACAAACTTCTAAATATGAGCGAGAGCGATGACGTCAGCACGCCCGCGACTGGACTGTTAGCACAGACTTCTTTCTTCTTAAAGAAGAACTCACGAAAAAAAAAAAACTTTTTTTGAATTTATCTAGTCAGCCGATTCCAGGGGGGTGCAAGTGCACCCCCTTGCACCTGCCTGCGGGCGCCCTTGATTCTTAGTCATTGAGAGACAAACAAGAAGGTATCATGACACTATCTGCTTGACCGAGTTTTAAGGCTGTTATAGGAAAAAAACAAAACATTCTCTAGAGCAGGATCAACTACCTGGAACTGACTCCCCACCAAAAACAGATCTTTAAAAACTCTTACTTATTTTTAAAAAATAGTCACTTTGAGATCACCTAATCAAGGAAGCCAAATGTACTTTATAATTAAAGGCTACGTTCCCATTCACAAGCAATCTAATTTAAACAGTCTAGGTCATATTTCAACACATTTCAAAACTGTTGTTTTTGTTTACTTCCTGTAAATTTGATTTGTATATCATAGGATCATGGGAGGTTACTAGGCTAATGACCCTAGGGCTCTTACAAGTCTAGCTAAGTTTTAGTCTAATTTCCATGATCAGCACCTATCATCCCTGTCCAAGAGGGACATAGGTGGAACCCCTGGGGTAAACTTACGGTTACCCATCCAATCACCCAGATTGCATTTGAAGAGGGCTATTAAGGTGCTCTCCTTGATATGAAGCGGGAGTCGGTTCCAAAGGTGTGGTTCTATTAATATCACATACCAGGTTAGGACCATTAGAGCAAGTAACGTGTACCATTTAACTTACAGATATGCAGCATTTCCAATAAAAAAGGGTCAAATATTGACTTATATGCAAGGCAGAGATCACCTCTGTGCAGTCTGAATGAAACACAATAATGTGATAGTGATTTCAGATGGTCCTCATAGGACAGATGCTGAAGACCTTGAAATTTCCTTGTAAGGAACCTCTGTGGTGTCTCCAGCTGCTGCAGGTGCTTGGAAAGGTACATACCAAAAGGGGCATTGTACTTAATTATTGGCCTGATGAGAGAAGAGTATAGGGAGGTTATAACTTCTTTTTTTTTCTGGAGGCAATGCCCTTAGTTATGAGATGAGCAATATGGAATGCCCTTCTTACCACTGTGGAGACATGGGGATCAAAGGTGAGGCTGCTGTCAACCTGTGCGCCCAGGTCTCTTACCACTGAGTGTGTACTTAGGGTGTTGTTATTGATGTGGTAGTTAGCAGGAACATCACTCTTACCAAAAGGGATGATAATACATTTTTTGCATCGAGTTTAAGACCATGAATATGGCACCAGTCATTTGTTTGTGTAAGACCCTCTTGTAGGATGTTGACATCATTTGGAGATTCTATGACTGCTCCCAGTTTGCAGTCATCAGCAAACTTTGTCAGCCATAGAACTTTAATTTTTAGCTTGCACTTCGGAGAAATAGATTACAAACGGTAGATGTCCCAGGACTGATCCCTGTGGTTACAGGTCTCTGTTGGAGGTGGATTCCTCTATTTTGACTATATGGGTTCTATCAGTGTGCCAGTTCATAGGTTCATAAATTAGTACTAGACTAACTGCCCTTATGGGACATTTTAAGCCTAGCCAATTATCCTTTGTAGGAATCAAACCCTGCACCTTGTGCCTGTAAGGTATACACCTTAACCATTGTATCAACCTCCCACCCTTAGTGACCCATCTAATGATATACAGGTCGATACCTAGCTGGGTGAGTTTGTCAATTATGCCTGAGGGGGGGATAGTGTCAAAAGGCTTGGCTAAGTCTAGGTAGGCTGTGTGCACAGATTTCCCCTCATCAAGGGCCTTGGCGACTGTCTTGAGGAAGTCCACCAGGTTTAACAGCCATGATCTCCCTTTGACAAATCCAAATTGAGTAGGGTCAAGTGTTTGGAGGTTACCAATATCTTTATTGATAAGGTCCATGATGAGTCTCTCCATGGCCTTGCAGATAAGGCTAGTCAGGCTAATAGGTCTGTAGTTCCCGGGGTCAGTGGAAACACCACCTTTGTGCATGGAGATAACAGTGGCCATTTTCCATTCAGCTGTGATAATGCCAGTGCTTAGATTATGATTGAAAAGAGTACCCAATCGTGTTGCTAATTCTTGTTTGAGCCCATGTAAGACATAGCCTGGGATGTTATCAGATGCCATGGATGCTGTGATTTTGGCCTTAGAAAGGGCATTCACGACCTGCTCTTTAGAGATACAGGGAAAAGGATAGTTGGTAGGGATGTCTTGGGGTAAGTGTGGTGGGGGAAGGGGGAGTGAAGTTTTCACAGAACCTATTCGCTAGCAGGTTAGCAATGTCCACAGGCTTGGTATATGTGATATCATTAACTATCAATTCGGCACAAATCTGAACCTTTCCTTTTAGGTTACGGATGTAACTAAAGAACACCTTATGGTTGTCCTTAGTTGAGGAAGCTAATTTGGATTCATAGTTAGCTTCACAAGGAGTCTTATTTGCTTGTTTAAGCTGAGGAGGAAGTGTTTCCAGTTTGGGGCTTGTTCCCTCTTACTCTTAAAAGTAATTTCTTCCTCTTATTATAAAGTCTGTTAATGGCAGTTGTCCATCAGACAGGTTTGCTCTTCCTCAAGGAGCTTGTTTTGGTCCTATCAGGTATGGTCGTGTCAATGCAGATAGTCAGGTGTTTGTATAAAGCATTTGTGTAGAACTCAGCATAGTTGCTAGTTCCATCTGAGGGAGGAGGTACAGTGAAGCTATTTATACCATTCTGTAAGAGGTTATAATCTGTTTTGGACAAGTTTTTTTAGTTTAGTTTGTGCTACGGGGGGGGGGGGTCAGGTGTGATAGTAACTTCGAATGAGATTGATTTGTGGTCAGATCTCACCAGGGAAGGTGCTACAGTGGTCCCCCATATCAGTAAGCACCAGATCCAGGATGTTGACACCCCTTGTGGGGGTGTCAACTAACTGGTCCAGGGCATTGGAGTTAATGAAGTCAAGGAAACTTTGGGCAAGTGAGTTTCCACATGAGTAATTTCCCCAGTCAATGGATGGATAGTTAAAGTCACCCAAAACCATGGTGTTTGGATATATCTTGATAGACTCAAGTAGATCCAAATAGACAGAGTGGGTATCTTGATTCATGGAGGGGGTCCTGTAGCTGGCAATGACTTGAATAGGTGTCCTACCAACAGTTAACTGCACCTGAAGTATCTCCAGGGAGTCATACTGTCTAACCAATCTGGAGGTGTATTTATCTTTAATGAATATTGATACACCACTTCCTTTAGTTTTCATGCCTTCAGTTTGTAGTCTGAATGTGTGGAAGGAGGTGTAGCCTGATATGGCTGGGATGCTTTCCACAGCCTTGAACCAGGTCTCAGTGACTGCACAAATGTCTATGCTTTCCAACGTGAGCACTGCTTCCAGTGAATGCAGTTTCATGTTAAGACTCCAAGCATTTAGCAACAAAACCTTGAGGTTGTTCTTAGATGGAGCTCTTATGTTGGGAATTCTTTCCTTGAGATACTGCCTAAAAAGTTACTATGGGGGTGGCAAGAGCCTTGGCCAGTAGCTAAAATCCCAGGGGTGACAGATGAAGAACATCTCTGTCAAAGCATCGAGGGCTGTCGACCATTTCATCTCAGGCTGACAGATACTGTATCCCCTTGGAATGACACCAGAAACTAAGCTAATTATTGAAGTCAATCATTTTCTGTTTGTATTGAGGCATCATGCCAGGTGAAGGTAAAATGCTGCTTAAGGCTAGGGACATACCAGCCTGAGACACATAGTCTGAGAGCTCAGTCATGTCTCTCTTCATATAGTCCAGAGAGATACATCTCAAGTCATTGACACCAACATGGACTATAACAGAATCATAACAGTACATATTGTTGAGAGACATGAGTGCATGTGTGATATGGCAGATCCTGGCACCTGACAGACAGCTGACCATGACCTTCTCCTTATCCAGCCTGGTGAGAGGGACATCTGTGTGTCTCACAATGGAATCACCTATGACGAAAATGTTTGGTTTTGTGTTTTGCCTTAAGGGCTTGACAGGTGAGACACTGGTAAGTGAGCTATTATGTGTAATGTGTTCGGCAGTGGAAGTATTATGTGTAGCATGCCTGTGTTTGCATTTGGGAGGTATCTAGTGTTTAGGTATGTTTCTGGTGAGGATCTCCACATATGTAGGTATGTGGGATGTGGGTTTGCATGGAATAGGAGTTGAGGTGTGCATGCTGATGACCCGCTCATTGTCATATGTACTGACTGGTATGTGAGAGAGCATGGATTCGAGATTTTTAATATAGTTGCATCTCTCACATGTTAAGTTTGTTTGGTCTAGGAGCAGAGGGTTGATGGTGAACATGAGGCAGTTACTACACTGTCTCACGACACCCATGTTAACCAAGCTGGCTGCAGAAACTGTGGAAAATTGTGTATCCATAGTGCTGGGTAAATTTCTATGGTCAGGAAGAGAGATCACGCTTAGGAGTGGCTAGTGGGTGACAGGTGTGTTGGAACCTCTGAGGTTAGGCTTAGTGTTCTACCTGACAGTAGAGCTGAGCTGCGAAAAATCTCTGGAGGACCACAAGCAAAGCACTAAGGAAAAATTTAACAAGCAAAATGTATGCCAATATAACTACCAAAGGTAACTACTGCTATTCTGCAGTGAACGATGGTGTGTAACATGCAAGAAGCTCAGATGTGTGGCTTATATAAAACAAGAAATAATCCTTTTAACTCAAACTAGCAAATACAGATGGAAATAACCCCTTTAACTCAAACTAGCAAATAAGGACACACTCTTTGAGCTCAAGTGCAGTCACCCCGATTAGATGGGACCCAGACAGCACTTTCCTCCCACAAGGGTGCAGAAAAGCCTTCTCCAAAAAGGATGGCTTGAACTTGATGCTCAGAGTTTACAAAACAGGCTGAACTAGTACAGTATGCAGTAAAATGTGGCCAAAAACAGTTCCAACAATTCAGACAGTAGAATGCAAATACTAATTAAGGGTGCAATATAAGAGCAAAAACAGGCACTTATAGTAAGTTGGAAGCAACGGATGCCCCAGATCTTTCAGTATCTCAGTGAAGAGCTGGTTTTAGTGCTCAAGTGATACAAGGCAGTCTAGATTTAGTAAGACTGAATCTAGCCTATGCTAAGTGCAGAGGTATTTGACAAAGTGCTTAAAATCACATCACAACAGCAAAAAAACAGTATAAAGCAGCAATTCCTTAGAACAATGTTCTCAATGTAATCAGGCTACTAATAAGCAGTAAAAAAAGAAGTAGTATAAATTCAATTGAACAATTTTAAGAACAGCAGCAAAAGCAAAATAAAGAATTAAAATAGGAAAAGGCACAGTATAAGTATAGTAAAACACAGTAAAAGCAGCTGACTAGAGTGCGATTTTTTTCCAAGGTTAAGAGCTAAGGGGGTGGGCCTTCCTAAATAGTTTCACTGTACTCAGTATAAACAACTGATGCAATGGGACTGGGAGGATTGTCCAGTAACAAATTTATAATAAGAGGCGGGCAAAGCCTAAGCCACTAAGTTATAAGAACACAACGATAAAGGCATGAAAGAAAATCAAATGGAGCCAGCCAGAGTAAGTGTTCACAAGTGAAACAGAAACCAGTTTAACACACAAACTATGCAACACTAAACAAATAATTATTAAGTATCACTGAAACAGTTATAGCAAGTGCAAAAAATATACTTATGTCAGCTTTGTATGTCATAGGTTCATAGGTAGGTACTAGGCTATTAGCCCTAGGGCCTATATAAGCCTAGCCAAAAAGGTACCCTGGCTTTCGCCACCCAAGAAAATTATTTTCCTGTGCCCCTGTCGAGCAGAGCCACAGAAGTGATCCCTGGGGTGAATTTCCTATTTCCCATCCAGTCATCAAGATTTTTCTTGAAGAGTGCTAATGAGGAGCTCTGTTTGACATAGATAGGTAGTCTGTTCCAGAGTATGGGAAGCCTCTGGGACAGGAATCTATCCCTCCAGCATGTTCTGTTTATTGTGGTGACAAGGTTTAGGTCCCTAGAGTGTGCAGGTCGGAGGGATTGGGATTTCTTTAAGTGGAGCATGTCCAACAGTTCTGGGTTTGACATAACTTTGTATGTTAGGCAGAGATTGTCTCTGATGGTGTTAGAAGTATTCCAAGCAGGCAACAAGCAAAGAGGTCTTGAATAATGAGCCAATATATTCAGAATTTCCCTAGATTTGCTAACTGTTAAATTATGTGCACATCTATATAATTTAGTCACTGTTAAGGTGAAAGAAAAGCATTGTTGAATACTCTTTTGCATTTACATGTACCCACTTTTGCATTGCATATAAATCTGTGTAATTTGCCCACTGTTAATTTGCATGTAGAACTATGTTGGTTACTTTGCGTATTTTACTTCTTGAGCCAGGCTGTGGCTGAAAAGAGTCAACTGATTAGTCCAGTCAACTGGTCAACAAATATAAATAAATGAGAAACCCCATGCAAATGATTTACACAGAGAATAAAAATGCAGGTTGTTAAGCTGCCATGTTAGGCTACTTTATACACCAAGATCTATGGTGTACATGATTGGATTCATGGTAGGAATGGGTTCTCTTGGTAGCTACCGTTGGAGGCAACACTGGCTTTGTTTTATGGCCATCCTCATAAGCAAGCAGCAGAGCAGCACATGAATTGGCATCACTATGAATCAGAAATCAGCACACCCAGACAGTTTACAGGGTGGCCAGGTCACAGTCATCATCACTAGGACATCTGGAAAAGGAGCACAGCTACTGTTCTGAGAGGTTGTGGGAAATCAACTATCATGTCCTCCATGAAAGGGGTGGGTTACCAGTATGGATCTGTCACTGGGAAAAGACAGTGCCCCACCCACATGCAGATAGTAATCTTCCATGCATGTGCACCAGTGCTGTGCATGATTCTTGTGTGAAAATCTGTTTTCATCCTCACCCACACCCATCATAATGAAACATGCCTGTCAAACCCGCATCGTGTGCCACTTGTCTGTAGTGGCCTTATAGTCAACCCCTACATACATGCCATTTACACATGCAAGACAGCCTGACCATTGCACTCTAAAACTGCCACTACAGGCATTATAGAGGTATAGCTGTTATATTACCAGGCAGGAGTCATTCTTATGTCTGTAAAGCAACTGTTCCTCAAAATATTTTTCTCTAGTTCCTATAGGTGATGTTTCTCTTGTATCCACAGTGCTGGATAGCATGCTAACAGGAGACAAATAGCATGGCAATTATGCTAGTAAATCCATTTAGCACTAATGCCTCTGAATCACTTCTAGTGTGCACTATCCATGTAAAGCAACTTGAGCTATGTATGTGATGGCCAATATGAGGAATATCGATGTATCTGCTGGTATGTTGCTTGGCCTATGATTCATGAATGTGCATCTGTGTTATCTAGAACTACCATTTTGCTACTTGAGTGGACCTGATTGCGTGGTCATGGCTGTTTCAGGAAGAGGACAATGCAGATCTATAGCATGGTGTTCCAGGCAGAGTAGGTTTTAAGGAACTTTCACCATCTGGGTCAATATGATGTCCCTTTGAAGAAAGTAGATTCCTGACATGAGCTGGCAAGAATGTTGAGCAATGCTGCTAGCATCACCTATCCTGGTAGGCAGTGTAAGTATTGGTACAATGACCTGAAGTGTTACCACCCTGACCTGCTTCAGCAGTGGGAGGCAAAGATTCAGGAGAGGGAGTCAGAAAAGGACTGTAAGCATCTTTTTCAGTCCCACTGTCTCATGTTCTCCCTTAGATGAGGTTTATATATAATTAACAAGTACTAGATGTGTTTTCCAGTAGTGGAGGAGGAGCATCAACTAAACGCAGTGAGTTGCTTCAGAGACAGGAGTGACAGTCTAGGCAGCAGGGTGTGAATGTGTTGTGTGGCAGTGTTGTTCACATTGCACTGTTTTTTTATCATATGTTTATGAGTATTTGACCCATTATGTAGTCTCGACAAGTCCATTTGTGGAAGAGGAGGAATGGACCAGATCATCACAGCCTCTGCCAGCTGCTGCACATGTTGGATCAACAGCAATCATCAGGTCTGCCACTCAGCAGGAGGGTTAAGTCATCTTTGTTAGTAGTGACCTGAAGGAATTACTGATGTACTCCCTGTTTGCCTGTTGGGGGGGGTGAAGGCTCTTCTCCTGAAGGTGGACATGGGGTCTTCCAGCACAAGATATGAAGGCTAATCATTGCTAAGGTGCATTGGCAGCTAGAAGTCTCCATCAGTAACATAGTGGACCTTCTGGCAAGGTTGGTAGAGTCACAAAACTGGAAGGCCCTACCTAGCAAACCTCTTAAAGGACAACTGGCCTATAATGCTGGCCAGGCAAGTGAATGACACATGAGTTTGTTTCTCTTTCACTGGGCAGACCCATCAGCCAGCCATGCCAGGAACCCACACTATCCCAAACCAGGTCTGTTCTCTTTTCCTTATGTGTCATTCCCTATTCCTTGCTCATTTCCTAGTCATCCCATCACCATTTATCTGCTCCTGTTTGTATACTGTAGGTTCTATGTTTATCTGTCTGCCCATTATAGCATGCCCTTCTCCTTCTTTTACACCCACAGACATTCCTCGGTACTTTTTACATCTACCCTTTTCTTTAGAAAAGAAAAAAGGGACTCTAGCTTTAAAAAATACCCTTCCTTTCCTGCCATGCATAATGATTACTCTTATGCATTCCCCTCTGCCCTTTCCCACCATGCATAATGATTACTCTTATGCATTCCTCTCTGCCCTTTCCTGCCATGCATAATGATTACCCTTATGCATTCCCCTCTGCCCTTTCCTGCCATGCATAATGATTACCCTTATGTATTCCCCTCTGCCCTTTCCCACCATGCATAATGATTACTCTTATGCATTCCCCTCTGCCCTTTCCCACCATGCATAATGATTACTTTTATGCATTCCCCTCTGCCCTTTCCCACCATGCATAATGATTACTCTTATGCATTCCCCTCTGCCCTTTCCTGCCATGCATAATGATTACCCTCATGCATTCCCCTCTGCCCTTTCCCACCATGCATAATGATTACTCTTATGCATTCCCCTCTGCCCTTTCTTGCCATGCATAATGATTACCCTTATGCATTCCCCTCTGCCTCTGATTTACTCCTTTCCTAGCTGCCATTTTGCAGTGCTCACCCACACTGGTCTATACTAAGGACACTGAGCTATGCTGCCTTTACTGTGACTATCTGTCACTGGCTGCAGCAATCATCCACTACCTTGCAGTACAAGAAGGCATGTGCTTAGTGTATTTGGCGTAGTGTAACATCTCAGTCCCAATGTCAAACCTGTTTGCCAAGTACATCCTAGTGCCTCTCTCCAAGACCCATATTTCTGTGGCACTGCTAAGTTTCTGACTGCTGGGGCTATGATTTCATAAGAGTACTTTTGCTTGGCATGCCAGCACTATCCTCTGCATTACACATCTGTAAGTAGCACTCTGGTACGTCCTACAATGAACTCCTTGAATTTTAATTCTGCACAGTCATGGAACACATCCTTATGAATCACAAGATTTGTTTCAGAGATTCAGGAATATATATAGCATCTAGAAAATACAAGGCAACACATAGGAAAACAGACAGAAGATATAAGCTGCAGTCAGGAATTTATTTTTATTTAGAGAAACAGCCTACTCAAGAAGGGAATTATAAACAGATGCATACATATATTAGAAACAAAGACAAAGGGAAGGATAGTGGATCTTAAAACTGAGAGAGAACTGGGTTCATGAAGAAAGAAAAATAAAATTCAAAACAATGGAAAGTTCAGGATAATGGGATTGGTGTCACTTTTTCATACAAAAAATGCCCCACATTAACTTTAACAAAGTAAAGATGTACAATGCAGTGCAATGCAATGGAGCCTATAGCAGTTGCAATGCAATGGAGCCTATAGGAGTATAGGAAGTATACTAGGCAAGCAATCTCTTTGATCATAACACACCTAGCCATACACACCTTTAGGTAGACACACTTAAATGTTCTTACCCTTTGCAAGCACATAACAATACTCACCTCCCAAATTAAGCAGGCCTGTATATGATAGTCAGTGTACATTTGTGTATCCGAAGTGTTCTTAGAGAAACAGGGAGAAAAGTAATAAGTGTAACCAACTGACCTGTATAATCAATTACGAAAGGGTGAGTAAGATTCCTGAGTATTCTAAATGGACAAATGTGTTACCCCCCCAAGCAATTTTGGGGAGAGATGATTGTGGCTGCGGAAGTGACACCCCGACCCCATGTGTAAAATGGGAAAAGGGGCTGAAGATGGATGGATTTTTAAAATATCTGGAAGTCAATTAGGCAGAAAACCCAAATCAGAGGGATTTACATAAGAAGGTCATGTTAAGCAAAACTAGCTGAATTCTTTGATTAAGTAATTACAGTATTAGATCAGAAAGCAATATAACATTTTATACCATCCAACAAGTTAATGAATTGATCACAAAGACTTGCAGCAACTTTTATCATTGAAGCAATTGGAGTTAGGTGGTCAAAATAAATTATGTCAGTCCTGTGGTCCATTCAGAGTCAAACAGCGGGGTATCACAATGGACAGTAATGGAAACAACTCTTTCCAGAGTTTTTTTTTATAATCCATCCATCCACAACCCCTTTTTCCCATTTTTGTACATGGAGTCAGGGTGTCACTTTAACAGTGACAATTGTCTGAGCCAAAGTTTACACATTAACCCTACATAAAATCTGGAGGGAATAGTTTGCTTTCTGGTGATGCCAGAAAGTTATGCAATGAGTTCAATATACAGTAATATTAAATTTGGTGTAAACAATATATATGAAAAGCATAAACCCAGGAAAGGCATTCACAAGTGGTAGATAAGCAATAGTAAGCAATAGTAAAAATAACTGAGGAAAGCTGTGTTGAGACAATCAATTCAGGAATATCTGATGGAAAACAGGGAGCTGGCCAGATATTGGCATGCACAGAAACAGGCATCATTAGTATAAAACAAAAAGTTATTATGTCTCTGTGCCGAGAGATTATAAGACCCTAGCTGAAGTATTGTAGGTAGTTCTGGGAACCTCATCATCTTATGAAATAGACTAGACAGTAGCATTTTAGATTAGGGCAACAAAAATGGTGAGTGGTCTAGAAGCCATTTAAGGACTGACTAGAACTTAACGTGGATAGTCACAAAGGAATGTGTGAGGGGGTGATATAAGTTTTAAAAAAAAAATCCATAGAGTCCATGTGAGTGTTATCTATCAAAAAATCATAGTATAATGCAGTGCAAGGAGTTGGGTCATAGGTTCATAGGTGTGTAGTAGACTAATGACTACAAGGTCCTCTTTAAGCCTAATCATGTATCCCAAATCTCTGGCAAGTTCTACTATGCTTGGTAAGTGCATGCAGAGACTTGGGAGAGAAGCATTTACAGGCTGTCTGTGTCCCTTAGAGACTTAGGTGCCAAACCAGGGTTGCATTTCCTGTTCCTAATCCAACTGTCCAAGTTACAGTTGAATTGGGTTAGGAAGTAACTCTGCTTCACATGGATGGGGAGCCTGTTCCAGAGAAGGGATAGTCTCTAGAATACATGCTTGTCTCTCCAGCAGGTAGAATGGGTAATTCTGATGCTGTTTGTTTCATGGCTATCCAGGAAGTCCATCAGGGTGGGGTCCGTAAATGCCTTGTATACCAGGCATAGATCTCCCCTCAACAGTCTGTAGGTGGCAGAATACTGGGATAGGGTTTTGAGGTAGTCTGCATAAGATATGTTACTTACACCCTGTATTCTTTTAGTAAGGAGCCTCTGTAGACATTCCAGTTGTTGGATGTGCCTGGTTAGGTACATAACAAAAGGTGGGGGGCATTGTACTCAATGACGGGTCTGATGAATGCCAAATGCAGTGGAACAATGACCTCCTTAGACCTAGATACCATACCTTTGTTTATAATTTGCACAACAACGTAGAATAATTTCCTCACTACTATAGATATGTGATGACCCAAAGGCTAGATTACTGTCTATGTGTGCCCCTAAGTCCCTAACTACTGGGGTTAGCTCTTAGGAGTGTTTTGTCAATATGACAGTAACCAGAGGTGGATGGCTTCCTGAAGGATACTATTATGTACTTATTGTCATTTAATTTTAGTCCACAGATCTGACACCAGTTATTTGATTGTGTCAGTCTGGGAGAAAATGGTGGAGCCGCAGGCCATGATACAGGCTGGTGATATGGAGATACAGAAAAGAAAGCCAGGGTAGTAACGTATGTAAAAGAAGATACCAAATGGGAGGTTAAGGGGGGAAGGACAGCAGCACATGGAAGAAAACAAATGCCAAAAGCAAAATAAGTGCATTGGTAGTTAATGTGGGCATGAAGGTGAAGAGATAAAGTATGTTTGCCTCCTGACATGTTTGAAGAAATGGGTTACTGCAGGAAAGACTGGGGTGGCCAATGCTTCAAGAAAATGGCAGCTTAAAACTAACTTCTGTAACAAGCAGAGAAAATGATCATTCTTTACCAGTTAATCTCTAGAGTTTTGTTAAGAAAATGCAAGATGATTTAAGGAAGTAAGTTGAAGAAGCTCAAAGTGGAGGGAGGGAAAGTTCCCTTGAGCATAAAATAGAAAACGTAACAGAAATGTTATCTGATATGGCCCAGGATACATATGTCATTAATAAAAGTTAGCAGGCCAGAAACTTCAGATAAAATATGTAAGGATGGCCAGAGATAAATAAAGGTTGAATAATTTGGATGACAAAATAGAAGAAATAAGGACAGATGTGACTTGAAGTAAATGAAGAATGAATAATATAGAATACATGTTAAACTGCATACATAATTGTTAAATGTTAGAAATGGAAATTAAGAAAATACAATGAAACAAATGAAGAATGACCCAAGAACAAATTTGTAGGTAGATGGAATTCCTGAAGGAAATGCAGGCAAAGGCCAAGATAAAGTACTTAAAGCTGTAGAGATACTTGAAGACCTAAATATGCAAATAGATCATTTCCACAGAGTGGGATTCCACCTCACACAAATAACACATGCAAAGCATATATTCTGCAAGCAACTTATACACCTCGCAGAATAGTAGCTGGTTACTGTCTCTTAGGTTTGCCCCCTTAACATGAATGCCCCAGTTTGAGAGAGTAGACCAAACACTTTGGACTGGGAACAGTAGTTTCTGTGAACTGCAGTAGATACTTAAAGTGCTATTGAGGCAGAAAACTGTATACAGTAAAAAAAACTTTACCAGACTACAGTAAAGACTTGTACAGAAGAAGTTTGGTATGTTGGCATTTGTTGACATGAGAGAAAAATTTTAGCATCGCATCATACAGTTAAGCCTAATTTACTCCACAAGCACCTCATTCTGTAGGAATGGGAGTTAGGCTATGATGCGCTCAACCTGACAAAGAATCAACATTCATCTGTCAGGAGTTAGAGAGTTAGAACCAATAGATAACAATCACTGATTATGTCAAGTGTAAAAGAGCAAAGTTAGAGGCCAGCAAACTATACAGTGCCTCTAATGAAATTTCTAGAAGATAAAAAGGAGAGAATGGAGGAAATGACAGAAATCCCAACAACCCAGACTGGAAACTGCAAAACAAAATCACTGTCTGATTTATGGCAAAGCCAAGATATCTGTGAACCATTGAAAACCGACATTGAAAATGAACACATCATGAAAGGGAAATAGAAGTATAAAGGAAGGTATGGTAAGAAAGAAGGAACAAGATGTAATATATGGATAAAGATAAAAAGAGAAGCAGGAATCCTTCCTCCCACATCTGTGAGATTGGAGAACAAAGACATAAGAAGCAGTAATAGAACAGATGCCATCAATGATAGACACACACACACACAAACACACACACACACACACACACACACACACACACACACACACACACACACACACGCACACACACACACACACACTCAAAGATGGCAGAAATAAAGTCATGAAATGGTCAGAGACTAAAGTGCAAGAAACAGAAGACTGGAGGTCTAGCCAAAAAAAGAGGGGACAACTGAAACAGATATGCATTCTATATCATAATGTGTAAGGCACTATCTTTTAAAAACAAAGGAATTGGAGAAAATATAATCACACTTATAGAGGCAACACTAATATGGTTTGTTTTCATTTATATAAATGCATGATTGCCTGTGTCATAAATGATAATTTAATATAGATGTTTCTTGTTTAAAAAAAAACTTACAGATACAACACTAAGCAATTGCTGATAATCCTTTATTATGAGCAAAAATAAATGAATGCTGAAGTGATTAGCATTTTTTATTTTAGGTGAGTAAATATGTGGAGGGAATACGTTGGATAATGTTAGGAAGGCTTTAAAGTAATAAATAGACAAAATAACCAGGAAAGAACTGACTAAAGGATAGTAAAAAACAGTAAGTGGAATATAAAACTGTAGATGGCTAAAAGAATGTCACAACAGGGGAGGGCTATACAATTCATAAAGCAATACTGGAAATTGCTACAGAAACTTGAAGGGAGTAATGCATGCTAAAGGGAAATATATTTGCTGAGGACATGGTAAAAGGGTCAAGAATGAAAAGTATTCCAAATGGAGCAAAAAAGCAAATAAATGAAAAGCAATGCAAATGTAGGGTAGAATCAGGGGGTTTACTACATATGCTTGAGACAGGTTCCATACACTAGATCGAATTTTCACTAATTCGAAATAGTGCATGGAATGCTCACTGCAGCGAAAATGCACTTAATCGAAAGTGCACTTACACAAAGTTCAGTACAACAAACGGGTGTTGTACTGAGCTTCCGTGCAGTACTCACGGACCTTAGGGTTAGGGCATGGGTCATAGTAAGGTGATAGCCCGTAGGGCTATCCCCTTACCATGACCAGTGCCCTAACCCTAAGGTCCGTGACGACTGCAGCGCAGTGAAGGACATAGCAATGTCCTCCACTATGGTGCGATAGTTACGAACCTTAGGGTTAGGGCATGGGTTAGGGTAAGGGGATAGCTTTACTAACTATCCCCTTACCCTAACCCGTGCCCTAACCCTAAGGTCCATGACTATCGCACCACAGTGGAGGACATAGCTTGTTTTTTATGTCCTCCACTGTGCTGCGGTGTTTTTGGTGAAGGGCACTTACGTTAAAGTGAACTTTTGCAGAAGTGAGGCTTCCTATTACAAGTTTGAAGTAGTGAACTTTCGTTCTTGTAATAGAAATCTGCTTGAGACACATATCCTCATGACCACTTACTCATTTTGGCAAGTGCTGTAACTCCCACTTACTTATCTCCCTTAACTAAGCATCCCACCCAGAGCCCAATCTTGTCTAGCCCTACCAGAACCCTGATCCTACCCCTAAAAATTCCCATCCAGTCCATAAACCTAAAGTCATGATTGCTCCCTAAACCTAAAATTCCCCTCCCTAAACCAAATGTACCGATTGCTTCCTAAATGCAAAATTCCCCTCCCATCCATAAACCTAATGTACTTATCACTCCGTAAATCTAAAATCCTCCTTTCCTCCTTCCATAAACATAAATTCCTGATCACTCCCTAAATCTAAAATCTGCCTCCCTTCCCTAAACTTAATGTACAAATTGCTTGTTAAACCTAAATCCCCCTTTTCCTCTCTAAACCTAAAATCCTGACTGTTCCCCAAACCTAAAATCCCCCTCCCCATTTCCATTCCCAGCTTGCCTTTATGATTTCCTTCATTAGTTCGAGCTCAAGCAGCTACTCACCTAAGCTAACAGTGGCTCAAGTCCCTGGCCATGAAGTAATGGAATTCAAGCAGATGGGGCTGAAGCAGCTGTAGTGTCCCCAGAATCAAAATATAATAATGGACAAGTCAGTTGTAGGCAGGTTGACAGAAACAATACAAGGAAGTCCATAAATGCACTTGCCATAAATAGGGCTAAAGGAAGAAGAATTGACACAGATGGTGATTAAGAGGAGAAGTTATAAACAGGCAGCAGTGTGAAGGAAGAGGACAGTAAAATCTAAAGATTACAGAAATGGTCAGATAAAGAAATGGTAGTATAAAACTGCAGCAACATTAATATATTTGCAGATGAGACAAAAACAAACAAAAAAAGAATTTAAAGGGGTCTATAATGAGTGCTCCACCATAGGCATGATGTCATCTTATGACAAGGTTTTCACTTTACCACCATAATCTGGTCAATATCTGCAGTACAACTGTCACTGCACCCATCCGATGATCAATCTTTTTATCCCTCCCTACCTTTACTACTGACTACTGAACAAAACCACAAGTTATTTAAACTCCTCTGCCTAAGATAGGTTTGCCACCTTTTCAAATGGCCAAAGTGGGACATTTTCGGGACAAACAACAGATTTTACAGGCCGACACATACCCAGTACAAAGGATAGAACTTAACTTTTTTGCCTAAATAAAAGCTTATTCTTGTAATATTCTATTTGCTTATTCTGTTTCTTATAACATTTAGGTATTTTAGATACAGAATAACTGTTTTATGCAACAATTACTTAAAATATAGGAAATAATTATGTCCTACAATCTTGGGACATTTGCCATTTTTAATATTTTTTGTCAGGACACAACTGCCCAAAGAGGGACTGTCCCTCGCAAAGTGGGACAGGTGGTAACCCTAGCCTGAGGTAGCTGTTCTCCCCTCAAACGGAGACAGAAAGCCACTCTTTTGTGGGAGGGAACTATGTAATTTGAGCTGGAAGCACTGATTTACATCACTTCTAAATTTACATTCTGGGATAGGAATCACACCAGTGCATGCAAGCAAATGGAGTACCACAGTGCAGAAGAGACAGAACCAAACTAATAACAGACAGAAAGAGAATAAAGTGGGGCAAGAACAAATGGGTGGAATGTGGTAGAAAAGTCTAAAGATATACAGGGAAATGAGATAATTGTGTAAATGGGCAGACTGAGGAGAAAAAAAGTAGGAAAAGAAGATAATACAGAAAAATGACTATGAAATGTAAAACAGGAAATATGCAACAAAAAAGTAAATCAATAAAAAACAATATCAAACACTAAAAGTACACATCTCCAACTCAAATACATTACTAATTCTGCCTAAAAGTAATAATAAATGAGAAAGAAAACAAAACAGGAATGAGAACTTTGGCACAGATTACAATAACAAAAGCACTAAAAACTCAAGTATATTTGCAGATTAGGAACCATAAAAGACACCATATAAGGTAAAAAATAATCTCCTGAAGAAAGTGAAAACACAAACTCTGCACAGAGAAAATGAAACAGTTTGGGAAGATACAGGAAACAAATAAGATGAAGCAAAAACAGTCACCACAGCAACAAGCAAATTTTTAATGAGAAGAGTTTTTGTTGTGTCTTTCGGCTTTTCCCAGTCAGGGGTCGCCACAGCAGAACTCCGGTCCGCTAATGATTGGCAGTAGATTTTTATGTGCCGAGTTGCCGCCCCTGACGCACAACCTTCAACAAAGGTACGCCCATTCACGCATGTCTCCACACAGAAGATGCTCTAGCTGAGAATCGAACAGGACAATGTCTTACTGTGAGGCAACAACGCTACCGCAGCACCACCTTCACTCTTCTCCAGGTTTTCGGCCTTTTGTTTCCGGCTTTTCAGCACTTGGAATTTTGAGTGCAGAAATTTTAGTAGGGAACCAAAACAACACTCTTTGCTAGCAGTAAATTAAATAGACCCACATAATGTGGTAAAAGGAATCTGCCAGGCATTCTTTGACTTAACAGGTAAACTGAAGATGTAGTACACAAACACAAAATACTGCATGAATGCAAAATGCATATTAAAATAGAAATAAAAAATGTATCATGGAAACCCAATTAAATACAGGCATACAATCATACTTAAGAACATTGATACGGATGGGGAGCATTACTACTTACATATGTTTTCATTTTAGTTATTGTGTGTTGCCGCAAAATGATTAACCTTGTGAAACTTTTTAGGGTACAACAAGCACATAATCAGCCAAATCAACTTAAAATGATGGTGAAAGCATTACTATTTGCATATATGTGTCTTTCAGTTCGTGGAGTTGTCACCTAAATGAAAAGATTTTCTTGTGAATATTTTTGAGACTGTTACCTGGGATTTGAAGTATTGTATGTTGTTAGTATGTTTATTAACTGAATTGTGCTGTAGTGCACAACAGCTTGACAGAAGAGTCCCTTAAATGACTAATCTGAAAATTTCAGACCTGAATTTTGGAAAGTTAAGTGTTGTAAATCTTGTCAGCTATCAATTAGTTAATATGAGAAGAGGACCTATTTTACATTAAAATATATTACAAAATATTCAGTTATCACTTATAATATGAAACTGCAAAAAATAATAATAATCATAATAATACAGATGTACATTTTATATGTGTATATAAGGGATTGTAAGGTAGTCATCCCTCGGACTTCTGCTTCAAAGCACCTAAGCATGCAGTAATATCTGCCCTATGCACAACCCCTCATGCACTATTGATTACATATGCTCTGTAGTAGGTTTACATGCTGATGCTTGATACAAGAGTGCTTATATCATAGTAGATTTTTTTAAATAAGAAACATCTTTATTACATTATCACTTATGACATAGGCAATCATACATTTATATAAATGAAAACAAACCATATTGACACAATCCCAACTGCAAGCATTTTACATCACAAACCATACTGACATAATTCTAGCTGTAAACATTATACATCACTTATAATCTACCAAATCATTGTCAAACATTACATAGCTCATTCAAGTCCTACCTTCTTTTAAAACTCATCCGTCCCCTGTATGTATTGTTCTCATAATTCACATGTTTTCCTATGTATCAATTTCAGTTGCTTTATCTCTGTTACTATGTTCACTACTTCTAGTATTGTTGGTTTAGACCAGGGGTGTCCAACCTTTTCAGTTGCAAGGGCCGCATTGAGTCAACAGAAATGGTCTGGGGGCAAACGGCAAGTGAGGACCAAAAAAAAAAAAAAAAAAAGGTCTCACATTAACTGAAGAGCAAAAAAAAAAAAAAAACAAGACCCCAGGTTTATGCGGACTAATGTGGCTGTATTGTAGGTGAATTTGAACAATAAATAAATTAATAAATGCATAATATTTGCCCTAAAATTCAATATCTCATTCTAATTATTTAAAAAACAGTTAAATCTAACATCTTAGTTTATTTGTAAAAAAATTTAACAAGTACAAACCTTTCAATTAATCCATTAACAGTACATCCAGTACTAAAAACATTAATTAAGTACAATAGTTTCTTAGAATTAACAAAATGCATAAAATACATAAAAGTATTTTCGTTTAAAAACGGACGTTTTAGGTAGACCAGGAGGGGGGTAGCGGGTGATGTATCGGTGGCAACTTCTGCCTAGGGCACCACTTAACCTAAGGCCACTCTTCCCGTGGGTAATACAGCAGTACCCACACCCAGACGCGGGCCATTGCTAGTATGGCATATCATCTATGTCAAGAAAGCATATATCCCCAGACATAATGGCACAGCATAATGCCTGTCCGCCGCCCAAACGCAGACATACGTCACCCGCTGCGGTGCGGACGTACTGCGCGAGATGTCCGTTAACAATGTCGACATTGTCTCGCTTTGTGAAACAAACTCCACATAGCGATTCAATACTAAACAGCGACGGGGAACCCGATGTCCTCGTGGCTGAGCTGTTCAACCTGTTCCGCCATGTTAAATGTGTGTAGCACAGCGGAACCGGCCCAAACCAAGCAACGGACATGTCTGTGGCTCAGTGAAAGTCGTCACGCAATGGTAAACCCTTGTAATATTGCGACACAGGCCATACATACCGAGGGTTAGTAATGGAAATAGGTCCGTTCGACCAGACCGTGTGCAATTAGTATAACAAGATCTACAACGGGTACACCGGCCAATCGGCGCACACGGTTACGAATAATTGGGGGGGGGCGGTGACATGGTACCATAGACACGGACAAAACGTGCCCATGTGACTCATCTAACATTCGTACAGGGTCAGGGCAGTTCCGTACAGTGGGCGGACAAGACCAAACCCAAAGCACCACAGCAACACCCTGACAATCGAAGGCCTGTATGCGTAGGGGATATAAGCACCTGTCATCTGAACAGCCCTGCGGTGACGACATATGCATCCTGGGCCATGAGCGAGGGGGAATTAGGAATGTTCAACATGCAGTACCGCACCTTTCCCAGCAGGAGAATGGATGCCTGTGACGTGCTGAGTGCGGGGGGGGGATATGTAAATGTACATAGGTACCATGGGTATGCATATTAATGACAACGAACAGCTAACGTGTACTGGTCACAGTAACCGGCAAACGTGAATGCAGTCACGTTTGAATTACGACTATAGAACATATAGATGTGAACGTGTACATAATGCGTCCATGCTGCAAAGACTGTTCCATATATAAAGCTGTAAGTGCTTTCTGCACACGTCCGTCAACCGGATCAGACATATGTTACCGGAATAGTCACAACTAACGCAAAACACGTAACCACACAGACACAGTAAACATATATAAACGGACTACGGATATGCATGTGCGCCTGCGCGTAACCCACAATCCGGACATGCGAGTGTGCGTGTGCGTGTGATCCAGTGGAACCAGGGAAGGTTAAGGATGTCTCCTCCACACATTTACATTCATAATTGTAAAATATATGCTTAAATAGTACTTATTGATTCCATGCTTTGTTATCGTAATGCTACAATTATACACATTGATATACAATATCCTGATCAACACACTACATTCTAAGGTGCACTCACAACAATTATCAACTATGTTTCAAGATACTGATTGTATTTACCAATATTGTATTTATATTAACACATTGTTGCCGTATTATTGTTTCCATGAAGTAAGGTATGCAACACTGATATGTATATGTCACGTTATAATCAAGACTTGGAGCACTGTCCACCTAACTATGAGCAGGTTTATTGATTATTTTGCTTTAAACCGACTCTGAAGGAAGTGTATAAGGGACGGCTATGTCATGCATTCCGTACTCCAACGATGCCCCATGTTAGTAGGTGAAAGAGCTCAGTATCCTTTCACTGTGGAGTCTATCGTATTTGACATTGTCTGTTTTTGCCGATATATGCTCCATAATGTCGTTTATGAAGATGGGCAGGACGCACGGTTTGCTGTATTTCCGCTTACTGGCACGTGGATATAGATAGGCCATGTAATACAAATGATGGGTAGTCAAGCAGACATCCACGATTGGGGAACATACAGCGGCAGTCAATACCACTGGCCAGATGGTGACAATCCAACACGTTCTACACTTTACAAATGCACATCGGTGTCCATTGTAGGACTCCAAAAAGTAAGGCGTCTACACCTTTATACGTCGGGATCGGCCAATCAGAGTACCAACCGTGACTACGGCACAGCTAGACATATGCACCACCAGCGTGTTTAAGGTTGATGATACCTGTCCATGACATGCAGGACATATGAACAGAGGTCCCCAGATTGTCGTGTCCATACATGTGCGTCCATATCCCAGTTCCGCACACATGAAGGATGTGTAATGTACGCGCACGTGGGGGTTGCAGCCATGGGATCCTGGGTATGCAAAATGGGGCTCGGTGTTGTTTGGCAGATAATCCGTTGTCCCGCCCCGTGGGAGGGCTGTGGGTACAGCACGTGCCTTAGTCCCCACTAAGGATGCAAAGCATCCACTGGGTAATGCTAAAGGCAGGTGTGAAATGTGTTCAGCCCTACATCAGTGTCCAGTAGGCATTTCCCAAGGATGGACAAACGTACGGACAAGATGGCACCCATAATAGCAAACCTGGTGGAATCACACAGCCGTAGTAAGGCATAACACAGGACATACAGATGGAAACAACAGTAGATACACCCCGTAGACATCCATCCTGCCGTGCGAATCCCGGCGTACACAGCAGCCAAGGTGCTAGCAAGTATGTGGGGATCACCCGCTTCCACTCTGCGGAACATACGTGTGGCCTGTGGAAGACATATTAATGGCACACCAACAACGTCAACTAGGAAGGTCATACTATGGTTAAAATATGGCGTTCCCACACATAAATAACATACTGTCATGAATAAATAGGTTCTACATGTACCGGCTGTGTTATAATGACAATACAGTGGCGGATAGTTCACAATGGTACCTCTGAGGATTACCTAAAGCAGTTGCCAACCTGCAGTACTACAGTAACACCATATGGGTAAATTGTGGAAGGACACGGGTTCCGTAGCACTACATAATATGGGTAGGCAGACAGACATCCGGGACTGGGGAACATACGGCGGCAGTCAAACCCACTGGCCGAATGGACACAGTCCAACATGTTCTACACTTTACATATGCACATCGGTGTCCATTGCAGGACCCAAAAATTAATCCTTAAGTAAGTGTGGGCAGCATAGTGTGAACCGGAAGAGGTGACAGCCGTGACTACGGCACAGGTAGATATATGCACCACAAGCGTCTTCAAGGGTGATAACAACCGTCCATGAAATGCAGAACATATGAATAGGACTCCCCAGGCTGCTGCGTCCATACACGTGCGTTCACATCCCATTTCCGCACACATGAAGGGTGTGCAAGGGGTACTGTCGAGGGTTGCAGACATGGGATCGTGGGTATGCAAAAATGGGTGTCGGTGTGGATTGGCAGATGATTCGTTGTCCCGCCCCGTGTGCGGGACGTGGCCATGGCATATGCGTTACTCCGCAATAATAATGCCGATCATCCACCGGAAATGGAGAATGCAGCTGTGAAATGTTTACAGCCCGATACTAGTGTCCAGTAGGCAGTTCCCATGGATGGACAAACGTACGGCCAAGATGGCACCCATAGCTGCAAACCTGGGGGAATCCCCAGCTGTTGCAAGGCATAACCCAGGAAATACAGATAGGGACTACAGTAGACACTCCCCATTCAAAGCCAGACCGCTGGGCAGATACCGGCGTACACAGCACTCAATCTGCCAGCACATCAATGGGGATCACACGCTTCCATACAGTGGAACAGATGGGTCACCTGTGTAAACATACCAATGGCACAATCTCAACGTCTGCTGGGAATGACATACGATGGTCAAACTATGGCGTTGCCACCAATGAAAGACATCCTTCAGTGAATTAATAGGATTGATGTCAATAGACCATGGCAAACACCCAATGAACAGGAAAGACTTGCTGGCACCCTATGGCCACAAACCATGTCACACATAGGTAGACGGAACAGTCAACTTAAACATATCGTCCACGACACGTCGCATATGGTATCCAAAGGTACTTCATAGACATGTATGCGCTATCACCCGTTGGCCCCGTGAGACTTACACATAACATGGAAGTATCCAGGCTTTAAATGTCCACCCTTACACTTCCATTTGTCACTTTCTATGCGAACAATGAACATGTAGCCACAGCATAGAAAGCAGAGACGCACTGCTAACGAAACACACACGTCAACATCACAGAAAGCATACTATGAACACACGTATTACATGATATTGTACTATGAAACACAAACAAACCAGCAACCTGCAGCAAGAATAGTCCCCGTAGTTCGACACAACACAAGTCTTCGTAACATTTAAACAGTTAATTAAAACATGCAACGTTTTCGTTGTTTCCACAACGTCTGCAGAAAAAAAGCAAAGTCTAAGAATGTTCACAATCAACAATGTGAGTCTTAACATGATATTAAATATCACACTGTTGATTGTGAACGGTTTAAGAATTTGCTTATTCAGAAGAATTTGCGAAAGCAACGGAAACACACACACACACGGAAGGGACGGGAGATGAACCTACGCCTATTTACATGAACTCACTACAGTATGAAGCATTTACAGAACGCGCTACCGGGTTTACTGAAGAGAGCGCTGTCAGAGCCATACTTGTAGGCTGGTGACGTCACCCGCAAGACAATAGTTGGCAATAGCCGAGGTATGTGTTGCGGAGAGTCTAAAAGCATGTTCATTTGCAGAGGCAGCTGGGAACACACACACACACACACACACACGGAAGGGACGGGAGACGAACCTATGCCTATCTACATGAACCTACTACAGTATGAAGCATTTACAGAACGCGCTACCGAGTTTACTGAAGAGAGCGCTGTCAGAGGCATACTTGTAGGCTGGTGACGTCACCCGCAAGACAATAGTTGGCAATAGCCAAGGTATGTGTTGCGGAGAGTCTAAAAGCATGTTCATTCGCAGAGGCAGCTGGGAACACACACACACACACACACACACACACACACGGATGGGACGGGAGACGAACCTACGCCTATCTACATGACCTTACTACAGTATGAAGCATTTACAGAACGCGCTACCGAGTTTACTGAAGTGAGCACTGTCAGAGGCATACTTGTAGGCTGGTGACGTCACCCGCAAAACAATAGTTGGCAATAGCCAAGGTATGTGTTGCGGAGAGTCTAAAAGCATGTTCATTCGCAGAGGCAGCTGGGAACACACACACACACACACACACACGGATGGGACGGGAGACGAACCTACGCCTATCTACATGACCTTACTACAGTATGAAGCATTTACAGAACGCGCTACCGAGTTTACTGAAGTGAGCGCTGTCAGAGGCATACTTGTAGGCTGGTGGCGTCACCCGCAAAACAATAGTTGGCAATAGCCAAGGTATGTGTTGCGGAGAGTCTAAAAGCATGTTCATTCGCAGAGGCAGCTGGGAACACACACACACACACGGATGGGACGGGAGACGAACCTACGCCTATCTACATGACCTTACTACAGTATGAAGCATTTACAGAACGCGCTACCGAGTTTACTGAAGTGAGCGCTGTCAGAGGCATACTTGTAGGCTGGTGACGTCACCCGCAAAACAATAGTTGGCAATAGCCAAGGTATGTGTTGCGGAGAGTCTAAAAGCATGTTCATTCGCAGAGGCAGCTGGGAACACACACACACACACACACACACACACACACACACACACACACGGATGGGACGGGAGACGAACCTACGCCTATCTACATGACCTTACTACAGTATGAAGCATTTACAGAACGCGCTACCAAGTTTACTGAAGTTAGCGCTGTCAGAGGCATACTTGTAGGCTGGTGACGTCACCCGCAAAACAATAGTTGGCAATAGCCAAGGTATGTGTTGCGGAGAGTCTAAAAGCATGTTCATTCGCAGAGGCAGCTGGGAACACACACACACACACACACACACACACACACACACACACGGATGGGACGGGAGACGAACCTACGCCTATCTACATGACCTTACTACAGTATGAAGCATTTACAGAACGCGCTACCGAGTTTACTGAAGTGAGCGCTGTCAGAGGCATACTTGTAGGCTGGTGACGTCACCCGCAAAACAATAGTTGGCAATAGCCAAGGTATGTGTTGCGGAGAGTCTAAAAGCATGTTCATTCGCAGAGGCAGCTGGAAACACACACACACAGAGACACACACACACACGGAAGGGACGGGAGACGAACCTACGCCTATCTACATGAACTCACTACAGTATGAAGCATTTACAGAACGCGCTACCGAGTTTACTGAACAGAGCGCTGTCGGAGGCATACTTGTAGGCTGGTGACATCACCCGCAAGACAATAGTTGGCAATAGCCAAGGTATGTGTTGCGGAGCGTCTAAAAGCATGTTCATTCGCAGAGGCAGCTGGAAACACACACACACGGAAGGGACGGGAGACGAACCTACGCCTATCTACATGAACTTACTACAGTATGAAGCATTTACAGAACGCGCTACGGAGTTTACTGAAGGGAGCGCTGTCAGAGGCATACTTGTAGGCTGGTGACGTCACCCGCAAGACAATAGTTGGCAATAGCCAAGATTTGTGTTGCGGAGCGCCTAAAAGCATGTTCATTCGCAGAGGCAGCTGGAAACACACACACACACACACACACACACACACACACACACACACACACACACACACACACACACACACACACACACACACACACGGAAGGGACGGGAGACGAACCTATGCCTATCTACATGAACACACTACAGTACGAAGCATTTACAGAACGCGCTACCGAGTTTACTGAGCAGAGCGCTGTCAGGAGGCATACCCCTACGTGGGTGGTATCATTTGCAGAGGCAATGCGCCCGATCGGGAGTTAGGTCAGAGTGCGCAGTCACGCAGCCTGTTACCATCCCAAGGTCGCCGTACAGTAACACGTTAGTGCTGCAGTCGGGAATACCAAGTAACTACTGATCAGTACATCACTGCCTACTGGGCATGCTCAGACACTTAGACTCGGCACAGAGCAGACATGCATACACATGGTGCGACGGCATGGGTGGCATAATGTGGACCGTCGTGTGTGTCCAGCCACACAACAGCAACCTGGCCATGCCACAGACGTCACCGTTGCGAAGGGGATACAGGCATGCACCCGGGGTATAACTGCAGTCGGCCGCGGTTTGCACTGTGCTGTGTGTCTATCTACACAGCTGCCTACTGGGCATGCTCAGACACTTAGAGTCGGCACAGAGCAGACATGCATACACATGGTGCGACGGCATGGGTGGCGGAATGTGGACCGTCGTGTGTCCAGCCACACAACAGCAACCCGGCCATGCCACAGACATGGCCGTTGCATCGGGGAATATCTAGGTGCAATTAACCATGTGTAGGACTGGCCTACAGTTTGTTGCATGCTACAGACAACCCTCCCAAACACAGGCTACCTGCACAGATGTCCTGAGGACACTGATGAGTGGGCATGCTCTCACAACAGCACCGTATTGGGTGACATGAACCACCCATACATAGACTGGGTACATCAGCCATGGCACAACACACTACGCCACCGGTCACAGGTGTTCTCACACCTGGCCACTGTTAAACAGCCATGCACCATACATACTGGGGGGGATGTCTGACAGTTCTGCCCATCACACATGGTGAGGATATGCCCCACACAGGATGTACAGCCCTCAATGGTGATGCCAGACCGTATAGTGGATCCACTGGTCATCCACATCCTGTAACCAACACCGGCATGGGGGACCTAAGTGATGACCTCTCCACAACAAACCACACACATCATACGACCGGTGTGGTACCCTACAAGTCCTCCATGCCAGTGTTGAACCCAGGCCAGACTGGCAACCGCCTAACGAATGCATTCTCTGAGCACCCACATGCATGTCTGCAACAGGCAAACATGATAACATCAGGACCTTGTCCACCACAGGTAGGCACATGGTGTGGTGGACCGCAGCCACTGACTAGCTGTACATCAACAGTTGGAGCTAATACATGACAGAGCAATGTCAATACCAGGGAAACCATCTCCCATTCATACAAGCGTCACCATACGGCCACACATACAATCATCCACGGCCGCTTGTGGGAGTGGTACTGCAGAGGGCACATGAGACAACCATAGGGCCTTCCTTAACTGTGGTAAGGACATGGTTGGGGCACACAGACTTGGCTGGAAATGGTCCAGAATGGTACAATGGTCACTGCACCCACAGACATTGTCTGCAAACCAGCGGACATCTTCCATGCATACATCCCCCCCCCCCCAGAGGGGACATATCCATCCCACCAGAGTGTAGCCTCCCAAACATCTCATATGGCCTGGAGTGATCCCATATCTGTATGGCGGTTGACACAGCACCACTGGGCACCGATGGTGTCCCTGGCTGTGTGCTACCCATCCTCATTGAGGGCCTCGGCCCACACATGCAGCCACTGTGTCATGTTAGCCTTACTATGGGCTATGTCCCCAATGGACGTCATATGGCATCTGTGGTCCCACTATGCCAGGGTAGTGCTCTTATGGACTGTAGACAGCCACATCCTATCCGCTTGACAAGCCTTGTCTGCAAAGCTGTGGGGAGGTCCATACAGGTGCCCATGGATACAGACAGCGGTGTACAGCCAATACCGGAACATACCCACAACAACATAGACAAGGGCGGATCCTGCCTCCCGAACCTGCTCATCCTGTCTGGAGTGGTCACCAAGGCCATTGATGGGGATACGTGGGTTTGCACACAGTACCATGACCTGGTGGGAGCGTTCAGAGCACACTACACATGGGACTCATGGGAAGGCTCGCCAGCATACATGTGTGGACATATGTCACCCGATGCTTCTCAGAAAGGTTGGAGGTCACACCACACAGGGTTGGTGTTCCTGGTGCCTTGTCACACTCATATCTGGTCTCCAGTGGAGGCCCACAGGGCTCGGTCCTGGGCCCCCTGCCATATGGCATTCGACCTTCCAATGTGCATGCAATCATAGGGGGATTTTGGCAGACAAGGTATGCAGATGACTACGCACCGGCCACCATACCCAACACCCCATGTGACACGGACATCCACCTAGGGCGTCATAGACATGGATAACTGGTGCCAGAGCCATGGCCTGCTACTACATGCCAGAGAAGGTGCAGACCTACCCAGTGTGAAGGACATGTTCGCCCAATGTCACATGTAGGTGGTAAGCCATTCCAGATGGTGGACATGTTCATGGAAATGGCTACGACACCTGTCGTTAACATCTGTCAACACACACAATGGCAATGTGGGTGTGAAGACATTCCACTGTGGCCTCCTGGTCTTGAAGGAATCGCATCGACATCAGGGGTGTTCATTGTACTCCTGTACACATCACACACCAGAGCAATGACTGCGTACATTGGCACATCTGGCCTGTAGCTAACCAGACGCCTGCAGCACTTGGAAGGACCGCAAACGTTACACAAGGCGGGATGACGGTGCTAGGACATGTGTCACAAGCTGCACGACCAAGGGGACTCCGGCTGTAAACCTTCACAGCACATCTGCTCTGTGGTGATCTGTGCCTGGCATACACGGCCATGTCTGACCTGGGTGACATGGGCATATTCCACTTCCTAGGCTCCAGGCAAACACGGGCACAGAAGCGACTGTCACACATCACCACAAAGATGAGTGTGACGTGCTGGGGGAACAGGGTCAATGGCCGGAGACCCCCTACAACACGTAGAGGAGTGCCAGCCCATGTGAAGGAAAGGCACTGATTGCCTTCGTCCAGGACTAATAATGAGGTGTGGATGTGTGGATATAGTTATGCGCCAGGCATCATCTGTGTGTCAGTGCTGGACGAGGGACTGGGGACTGATGGATGTGGCATCCCCATCCTGAGGGGTGTTAGCAGCCACACACGGTCACGCTAGGTCCACACATGTCATAGGGCACATACCCTGTTATGTACATGTGTGCCTATGTTCCTATGTAGGGGTCCATGCCGAGTGCGGGTACCTGTGCTATGCTGATGTTGCCAGACATGCCTGTGGGTACCCCACGACTACGCGTGGGGGACTAATTACAGTGCTCCCAGTAGGCACATGCAAGTACACCATCATTGTCATACGGGTTAACTGAACCAACATGGTGCTACACATGTAACCACCACACATACTGTGTACACAGAACAATGAATGCTGCACCTGTCCTGCATGGTATGTCTGCTGCATGATGTCAGTGCACAACCCACATCACATACACACCTGTCACCAGCCATACACACACACCACAACATACACATCACGTACTATGCGGACACAGGTATCACATACAACTCTCACTATCTTGTCCACCCTGTGCATCAGAATATGTTTGCATAACCATGCACTGATGGTGTAGCTCACAGTTATGTGGCAGAGACTTCATCATATGCACAGGGTGATATGTGTGCCACAGGCATAGGCTGTACCAATGGATGACATCATGTGTGTGTGTAAGGGCCTGTGCATTGACTGGGCATGACTGTGTACATTGCATGTGGGTGTGGTGGAGCCCTACAGTCGTGTTTGCTGTGTGTGGGTTTGTGTGTACACAGTTCACTAATCTGTGATGCCTACACGGGGTATGCTTGGCAGCCCCAGACTGTACAGTGCAGGTGTTACGGCTCACTGTGTCCGCCTGCCGCTGACCCGGGCCTGCCTGGGGTCGCACGGGCACGACCGGGTGTAGGTACAGACAGTCCACTCTCCGATGTCACATGTCCGCTGGAAACGTGCCCACGCCGGGGCCATCCAGGGCCACGTCCACGTGGCCTGCTCTGTCCTGGTGTGGTCGGTGTAGTAGCAGCTGCACTGCTGCTGCTACCAGCACTGGGTGGGTGGGCATGGGAGGTGGCACGCACGCTGACCTGCACCAAGTGGTGTTGCTGGCCTACACCCACGTGCCCTATGCCTCACCCCTACCTGGTGTTCCTGCACGGACAGCCCACGCTCAAGGATGGCCATGCCTCGGTCGAGGATACCAGCCATCTCACCCAATCTCCTATCCAGAACATCGGCAAAATGCTGTTGGGCATTCGCCAATGCCTGGATGTTGTCATTCAAGGAACGGATTGCAGACCTCTGCAGCCTCTGCCCTTCCTGGTTCTGCCGTTCGGCACGTGCCTGCACCGCCATTACAGTCTGGAACATGCGTCTGGTTATACCAGCTGCTGCACCCTGTACGGCAGGTGTATGTCTAGCGGTGCTCCCCCTACGAGCAGCACCTGCCACATGCCTGCGTGGCACTGCACCAGTCATTACACTGGCAACATCGTGTGTAACCACACCTTCTGCAGCCACCACACATTCCTGCTCGATGCCAACAGACGCTGACTGACCGTCATCTATGGGCAATGGTGTTGGGGTATGTGTCGGCATCCGAACCGTGTTCAGGGATGAAGGGGACGTAAGTGTGATGTTATCCATTGGCACAGTGTGTGCCTGTGACGACCCTGCCTGTGCCTCATGCACATGGTCATCACCACTAGTATCTGTGGGGACACTAGCATCAGCTGGACCGCAGGAGGGGAACTCACCTACAGCACCTGTCAATACAAAGGCATACCGTCAGTTACAATACACACACACACACACACACACACACACACACACACACACACACACACACACAGACATCATGCATGTGATATTGCAGGTGGCATGCAGCATTCACATGCCACAGACCAGTGAATGTAGACCACACATTCCTAGTGGCAGTATGCACACTGCCCTGGTGGGAACAGTACAACAGGCAGGTGTCTTTTAGTAGGCATGCAGTACACACATTCATGGTAGTTTGCATGCATCACCGTGATACACCGTGTGGCCACGGGCGAGTTGACAGTACACATGTCTGCCGACACTATGTCATGTACACCACAAACATGTGTGGTATCATGTGGACATGTGACGATGGTGTCCCACCGCATGCACCACATCACAATGGCTGTCATGGTGCAGTGTTATGTGTACAGTCTACAGATACATTGTATGGGTAACAGGGATGTCTGTGCAGGTGCGGTTGGTGTGAGCTGTGTACATAGCTGTACAGTGTGGAGTGCGGGCACTGTGCCACTGCACAGTAGCAGGACACAGTTATGTTTCTGTGTGATGAGTGACCTGGACGCATTACATTGCCATGTCTGTCAGTCAGTTAAGCCGCTCAGCAGCACATATGTGGTGGATATTGGAGGCACCTGTGGTAGCTGTGGAGAGGCATTCCATGTCAGTGGTGTACTACATCGGA
The DNA here is from genome assembly GCF_019279795.1 of Protopterus annectens. Lineage (NCBI taxonomy): Eukaryota > Metazoa > Chordata > Ceratodontiformes > Protopteridae > Protopterus > Protopterus annectens. The sequence continues at coordinate 356,932,558 of NC_056725.1, forward strand.
TGTCCAGGGGGGCCACTACAGTGATGAGCCCACTATGTGTGTACAGGGTGCAACGGTGACTACCCACTGTGGATGTACTGTGTGGCAACATGCCTGTAGGTATCGACCATGGCCTTGTCTGTCTGGGTCATTGACAATTGTGTGTGGTGGACATCGTGCACATGGCCCTGTGGTGGCCCATGTGACATACAACCATAGTAGTGTAAGGTGTCACATTCCCTACAGATATGCAGACAGTGTGGATGTCTGCTATGTCATGCATAGGTCATGTCATGGTGTGACAATGTTGCAGCCAGACATCCACGTGCATGGGACATGGCATGTGCCATGTCACAACGTGCACCTGATGCAGGGGCATAGGTCACATTGGTAACACCTGTGCTCTGGCAAGATCACAGCTCACTATGTGGTACTGTGTGCATACTGCAGAGGCATACCGATGCATACTACACATGCAGCCATTGTGGAACACCTACACCATTGTATGCATAGCTGAATGTACGTGACACACCAATTGGTCGTGTGGTGTCATGCCACTCTACGCTAACGGTTGTATCTACTGTACATGGGTGGTGTGTGTGTCGGGTGGTGCAACCTGTATACCGTGACTGGGGCACACACAGGTGTGCATGTCATGCCTGGACACATGGGGAATATCAATACACCATATCATGCCTTTGACTAGCAACAGACTTACCTGCAACAGACCCTTGTATTTGTGACACGCCAGACGTACCTGTAAAGGGATGACACAAAGGTATACACATTATCCATTACTATCGCCACAGTCAGCAGTGTGCATGTCACATCATGCGTCTGTGAGTTAGCATGTGCTATGCACATGTCTGCTAACACAACATAGCATACTGTAGTATGCGTCTTGTGTGGCCATATACCTGGCATGTATGGCTATATTATGTGTTGTACTATGACACCCACCCCCACGTCACTTATCATACAAACATGCAACCCTGACTTACCATGCAGCTCCAAGCTCATAGTTCGGGAGACACCCACCTCCACGATGGACACATGGGTTTCTGCGTGTTGTTCCGTGGGTGTCCCCAGACTGGCCAGGAGCTCCTCCGTGGCTGTGAGTGGGGGCTGGGTTGGTGGCCCACCACCTGTCCCACGTTGTTGTCTGGCGATTGCAGCGGCACGCTGTTTTGCATGCCGGATCAGGTCTGTGCAGTGCCTGCGGATCTGCTGATAAGTGCGGTTGTATCTGCCCAGGCTGTTCACCCTCCTGCACATCTCCTCCCACATCTCCTGTCGTTCCTGTGCCTGCTGTGGCACATGACTAAATAACATGTTATAATTACTATGGAGGTATGGTATGATCACCTCCTCCTCCTGTCCACTGAATGCAGGAAGCCGGGATCGTGGCATTATCTGTAAGACATAATGATGGTGGCAGGTCACATTTACACTGCTGTGCTGGCATACTGTTGGAGATACATTGCTATGACAAGTACGACATCTGCACAGTAATCTGTGAAAGGCATCGTGGCAGTGACACAGCCGATGTGTTGGCTTCACACCATTGAGCAGTGTGTGTCACATCATATCTGTTTGCCACCCCATCACACTGTACACGCACCATGTAGATGTTAGCCAGCTGTGGACATGTGTACCTGGCTGCACCTGTGTCCAAATCACTGGCATAGGTCCCCATGTGACGTCGGTGCTGCTGTTCACCTGGACGCTGTGTATATGTCAGTACACATCACGTCTGTAGCCATTGTGAACGTCAGCAGTGGCACTGTACACATACACATGGACACCTGCACATGCATGTGTCGTGCCATGTACATCCACACAGCACTGTACGGGTGTCGGACAACTTGCCACAGCTCACCTGTGTTGCACATGTGATAGACATAGGGCAATGTGTAACCATGACACATTAGCAGGACAGGCCATGCATAGCATGTACACACACACATTGTCCAAAGCATCACACAGCACCTGTGACACCACAGGGTGCATCACCGCCACATTACTGCTGTGTATGGTTGATAGTGAGAGTGCCTTTTGTCCATTGCACCATGTAGGACTGTGATAGCTCATGCAGCCTTGCTGGGCAGGGCTGCATGGTATGGCAGGGTATGCCACATACATGGCACTGGGTTGTGATCCACCTGGGGTTTACGATATTGGCAGGGTGGCTGTCCATTCCATATGTCAGTGCTATGTGTATATGGACATTCAACATGTCTATCGCCATGGTGTGGACACTGGCCTCAAGCGAGGTATGCTGCACGCTGCTTGCTGAGGGTGTGTCTGGTGCATGCAGGTATCACACATCCATGCATACACTGTAAACCTGGCAGGTGCTATGTGCTGGGATATTGATCAACACAGTGCTGTATGTGGACACACACCGCTATCCCGTGCACATGGATGGTTGCCTGCACTGATGTGGGTACCACATATGTGTACATCCAGTGCCTGCTGCCACCCCATGTCTGCTGCTGCACTACACACCGCCATCCCTCCCTCTGTGAATGTGGTGTTGGGCACAGCATAGGTATCCATGTATGGGGACAGGGATGTTCACATAGCAGGGTCACTGATGGTATCGTCGATCAGACCATATGCGTATGACGCACCCCTCACATATTACACATTCATATTGTTGTTCACAACGGTGACACAGCTATATTGCTATGCCGGAGACATTCACAGCCATACATACACAGATGCATGCACGTCCATCTGTGGCATGGCCTGGACTATTGGTGTGGTTCGGCACATTACATGTTTGACTGCAGCTGGCACAGACCTACTGTGCACATGTCTACACGGTAAGCCTGTTCTACAGTAGGCATCTGTGATGTGCTGTGCACATGTCATATCTGCACATATGGTTGGTGTCCATCGGTCCACGGGCCAGTGGTGGGACACACAGGGATGTTGCTGAACATATATGCATGCAACCCTGTACAGCTGTAACACTAGCCTCTCAGATGGTCATGTGTGGTGGACGTGAACACCGTACACACACATGTGGTTGTGGCCTGCCGGCCATACCCATCTCCTCCTGTGGGTTGCTATCATCCCACACACTCCTTGTCTTGTATGTACAGGCTATGGACCTATGTGGGGCTTGTGTGCATGCAATACGATACTATATGCCTTTGCACCCATCACAGACAATGTCACACAGGTACACCGGCGGCCGTACACATCGCAGCTTGTTGTCAGCACGTCACATGTGGTACACACATAACACATCTCCTGTGGGACATGGTCATTTGTACGGGCATGTCCAGTAGTCACATACCACAGCTACCCCTACATGACGGCTATGCAGGACATGTGTGTGTACAGCTACTGTGACATGTACACGAGCAATGCCCCCCTACCTACATCACATGGTACTACCTGTGGAGTATGTGTGTCTGCATCCATGCTATGGCCATAGATGACAATTGTACATCAATATGTGCAACATACCTCATTGGGGGTTGTCATGTGCACATGTTCCATGTGTCAATGCATTGTTTGTGTCTGTTGGACGGTCATTGTTGTGCATGGTTTACATGGCTGACATAGCGTACTGTGTCTGATTCCAGGTACTTCATTGGGCTACCAGCATTGTACATTTCTACAGCACATTCCAGCCATCATGTAGCCAGCTTAGATGACAGTGGGAGGTGTTCCGCCATGTGCACATATGTCACACAGTGCGAGGGTGACTGACACACATTGTCAGGACTGGGTTCTGACTGCTGTGGATGTGTGTACTGGTGTTGACAACCATGACTGCACCAGATGGTGTCTTCTGGATGTGTAACATTCACAACACACACCTACATTCACATAGCAGCACATCGTCCACGACAATGGACATTCCTGCATGAACACTGTGTACGGTATGTCTGTATGACCACTGCATATATCACTGGTAGCCACCAGCATGGCTGCCTACAACAGCAGTGTGTATCCTGTGCAAACATGGGTTACATCAGTCACAACACACCTGTGTCAGATGGTCCTGTAGTGGATGACAGTGCAGTTCCATTCATCATGTAACAGTATACATCGTGCACCAGTATGTTGCAGACATGTGAACGGCTGTGCTACTCGACATATGCACACATGACACATCACCTGGTACACTGTGTCTGCCTTGCCACCTGCTATTGTGACCACCCTGTGATGACATTGTACGGCCCACATGGACTGGGACATGTGATGGCTCAATGGTGAATTAACCCCCCAGGTGTGTGTCTAGCCAGGTGTCCAGTAGCCAGTAGTCTGCACGCAGGGATAGTGTACATTGGCCTACTCTGTCACTGGGACTGTTGACTATGGTCATACTGTAGTTATGCAGGCATGTGGTGTTTGTTCAGTCTGATAGTCGTGTTCAACCACACTACCGTGGCACACATGACCTGTGGACATCTGCCTAAGGTGTGCAGCCCACATGTACATCTTCACATGCTATGCTGCCTGTGCAGCGGTGTCACATGTCTGTCTCCGGCAGGGCTGTCACAGGTAGGCACAGCATGCAGTGATGTGTGACAATGCTTACACCCTCCACTGTGCTGTACACAAGCACTGCACACACAGTACAGCACACATGTCATTTATCTGCAGTGCCTGGGACCTGCCTCCATGCCCTACATGGCACACCTGCCAGTCCAGATTGTACACAGATCATACCTCCCAGGCACATACCTGGACTGCAACACACACGGGTGGGTGGTTCCCACCACGCAATGATTTACACTCATACTGTATATTCCCAAGACACCTTGCATCATAGGTAATCCATGTTCAGATACCCATGTTCGTGACCGCTCGCACATTGTGACACGCGACAGTGAATACACTGTACACCACAGGTTACATGCCGGTCGTGTTGGCATACTGTACATTGCACCTAGGACAGTTGCTACTGCTATGTATTGACAGCAACACGCCCTTCCCTAGTATGGACTCCCATGTACCCACACATGCTTGGCCATGCAGTACGCATAGCTGGGTGACACATTACACGACACATACCATACCTACACTACCCTCGGCATGCACCAAACCTCCATGTGTCTGTGTGCTAGGCCTACACACATCCCCCTCTGTTTGCTGAACATCCATGCTTCTCATCCCTGCTAGCCACACCCTAAACACACAACCATAGCAGCATGCATGGTACATACACTCTACAGCCGATATTACTGACATCCACTGACAGAGGTAGTTGATGGCATGGCACCCCGTACGATGGACAGTCTATGTGCCTATACCAACACTGATCACAGTGCACTTCTGCTACATTTACACACTGGTAGGGACCATGCTATTCCACACAGAGACATGGTGGTACTGGCATTTTCACAGACGCCACAGTGGTATTCCTGTTCCATGCACACGTGCTGTATGGGCACATGTGCAGGCTGTTGCACGGTAGTTATGTTCACCTGTGTGTGGTGTGTCACTTGACAGTCATGGTGTGTCCTCATGGTGCATGACATACTCCACAGCTAGCTACCTACACATGACTGCCAGACATTGCAGTGTGGGCCCTCACGCAGTGTGGTGGTATGTCTCTGCTGTTTGACTACATCCACATTCAATGCAGCATACCACAGTCATGCAGGCATTGCCAACACAGATGTTGCTGGCATCGTGCCTGCCAATGGGGTACCTACCAACACTACACACTCTCACTCACTACAGGGTTCCAATCCTTGGCTGGACATTGTATTAACCCTGTGGACACATACATAGTACTGCCATGCATATGTTATGTCCGGGAACACAGTCCCAATGTCACCTCAAATCGCCATAGTTGTTGTATCCCGCCAACCTGGCTGTTACATGTCTCTGCAGCAGCACACTGCAGTGACTGCTAGCCCATTCATGTATGTTGTGTACCCTGACCACCACACTACCACATCTATCACACTACACATGGGTGGTACTGCATTGCACGTATGGGGCTGCATTTCTACACCCATGACTGGGCCATTCAGTATGGCACTGGGCCACATCTTGACATACATGCTTCACACACTCATTGACTACCTGCATGCCTTTACTGGCACCCTTGTTGGGCTTATGTGCCACAGCACACCACATCCCATGCTGGCCACCTGTCATACTATTGCATGGGTGGTTGGGGTGGTACAGAGGGTATCACATCAGACATGATCCGCTCTTTGCCCTTCAGCACCATTCCACTTTATGCTATTGCCAATGTACACATCCAGCATCACATCGTACCCTATGTCTCGGGATGTTACGCCATGTGCCTCCTGTACAGGTCACACAGTGGTGCAGGCATATCATGCTAACTACAACAAGTCACGGACGTGTGACATTGCACAGTCCTCAGACATGTGGTCCCTCATGCTCAGTATATGCATCGTACACTACCTGCTGTCACACAGTATTGTCCATGCCTACATATACCACATCTACATACCTGGCAGCATTCTAGCTCATCCTACTCATATTGCTAACACCCATACAGGTGTCAGTGTGGCAGATATATCATGTAGATATCATTGCATCAGTTACATCACACATAGTGCATACACATCACCTTTGCATACTGTCAGTCATGCGGTGTGTATCACATGGATACTGTCCCTATACAGGCATATCACGTTGTACATGGTTGATGTACACACACATGCCCCACATGGTGCTGTGGTTGCCATATTTCACCATGGCGTGGGTACACATGTGCAGGACCACGCATTTCTGGACCGTATGTCTAGCTGATACCTTGGGTGCCCTTGTACCTGTGCCATACACACATGTACACGCGGGCAGTGTTACAATAACACATGTGTGGTGTACCTTACACAATGGATACAACGTTACATGTCTCAGTATAGTCATGCTGTGATCTCTACCCGGCTCAGACAGTTTACATATGCAAATGACAGTCATGTAACACATCTGTACTCACCTGCATGCCACTAACACAGGGGTGTAATCTACTCTGCCATGGGCCATGTTCTCCGCAGTACTGATGCATGTAGTACTCCTACATGGTGTTTGCAGTGGGCAGGGTGGGAGGAGCAGTCCTGCATGTGTGCACACATGCCACATTGCTCGGCCCGGGCGTCTGTGTGACATCCACAGACTGGACACACACCGTGCTGTGGGACATAGGTCCTGTGCACATCCCACGGGGCACACTGTGTCACTAGTCATGTGATAGCTCCCTTGCTGGTAGGGTGACACAGACCCATGGTACCACCACAGCGGACGTACTGTATAGACATAACAGTTGACATCCACTTCTGCCGTTCAGTGGACACTACCATGGGGGGGTTGTCACTACTGTGTACATTGCACACGTGTTTACACACGGCCCTGCTGGACATCATTGTGACACACATTGCACCTGCTACGGAACGTTTGGACATGGTTACTTGCTGTTCCCTCCATTTCGGATAACTATTCTGCTACTACATTGTCCCATATGTGCAGGCCATACATATCTTGTTTATGTACATAACATTAGGCCATCCCTCCATCATGCATGCTATGCCTGTGATACTGTCTATGATTTCTGAACATATCCATCATGACAGCTTTGCATTACACATAATTGACATAGTCACCTCTACTGCGTGGGATACGTGCACGTTGTGCGCACATTCCGTATGACATCGACGGTATATGCCCATGCACATGTGTGCTGTGACACTATACATACATGTCCTATCCCCTGCTGTGGCACTTCATTGTTGGATATCCACTGCCAGCATCAGCGTGGGTGGTGGCATTGTTCTGTGTTTGAAACCCCTATGGCAGACCTGGGGTAGGGTTACCACCTGTGCCACTTTGCAAGGGACAGTCCCTCTTTGGGCAGTTGTGTCCTGACAAAACATATTACAAATGGCAAATGTCCTGAGATTGTAGGACATAATTATGTCCCATTTTTATGTAAGAGTTGCATAACATAGTTATTTATGTATGTAAATTCCTAAATGTTACAAGACACACAATAAGCAACTAAACTGCTACAAGACTACGCTTTTATTTAGGCAAAAGAGTACAGTTCTACCCTTTGTACTGACCATGGGTATGTGTCCACCTGTAACATCTGATGTGTGTCCCGAAAATGTCCCACTTTGGCCATTTGAAAGGTGGCAGGCCTAACCTGGGGTTATCCCGGGTGTGTACATGTTGTCCCACTGCTGCGCACACGTTGTCCACAGTCGTTGGTATGCTGCGTGGCTTAGCATTACATAACCAACTTTCACCACTCTCTGCCTGATGGACAGGTATCTTTACCTACACACACCGTTCACATACTGTACAGATTCGTCATACGTATCATGCGTTACACAACAGTACATGTCGTGGGTTCGACATACCTTTCCGCCTTTGGTTCTGTATTCGTCAGTACTTGCTTGCTACTCCTTCTTTTGTATTCGGTATTTGTTCGGTATGAACATACAGTTTGAATATCCAGGGAGTCTTCCTTATATTCGTCGTCACCTGAGGCATGTGGGTTAATCACGCCAATAGCTATTCCTCGGTGTGTACTTATGCGCATATCACCGGTGATCCCCCTCCTTTAAATGCGTTACGCGTCGGCACTAGGCCATGGTTCATTCCTCGTGTGGCGGTTGGTTATTTGCAATACCTTCGTGAGGATGGTATGTATTGTATCATGTTTGTGTGACTGCATCCGCTATGTGTGGTGTCAGGTACATTTCGCTGTGGTGTTAGCCGTGGATTGTGTGTGTTGGGTATGGAATTCTGTTCGACATGTGGGTCTCCGTGTCCTGGCGGCGTCTGTCGATGGCGTTGTGCATTCAGATGTGTAACATAGCTGTTATATTCCTGTACACAACGGATGCACGGATGCATCAGCTGCTGCTACTGTTTCCCACGCGGATTGTTGTGGGTATGCCGCTGTCATTGACTGCCTGTATGTTTTTGCTACAGTTTTAGCTGTTATCCCTTTGATATGTGCGATGGGGTATATCTGCGGATGTGGGTGACGGGTACGGGGTGTGAGTCTTGCATTTATACATACAAGATATGCTTGTGTTTGTGCTCCATCCCTGCTTGGGGAGCTGCAGGTTACCTGTCTGTTGTTCCGGGAATGTTTGTTTTGTTGATGTCGTGTGGTGTCGGTATCGCCTGCATGTGTGCTTCCTGCACGTATTCCTCCTTCACATCGGTTATATATCTGCGGATGTTCGTCCGTGCCTACTATCCATTGGCATTTTGTCACTGATAGTTACGGTGATTGTGGTCCTATACTTGGGATGGCCTGTATGCTACCGGTAGCCTCCTATTCGTGTGCCGCTTGCTTACTTAACGGTCGTGGAACACACAGCGGTATTTACGGGACCGTAAGTGTTCACGATCGGTGCCGGGATAGCACATTCGTATTTTCGCCGTACATGCCTGATGCTGTGTAACGTTGCCGACGGATCGTGTTGAGTCTACCTTATGGCCGCCATACATACGGTCATGGTTTGTACATGCGTCCTTTGCATCTCCTGTTGGCTATGTCCCTGTGGTACATTCTGGGACATTTCCGCTTTGCATCGTTTTACGTCGCCACGTGCATAGCCACTGAGGAGATGTCAGTACTACTTTGTGGGTACTGCTGTACATACGCCTATGGTTCCTGTACTGTATGCCTACGCATGTTATTACACTCCGCCTGTGACATGTCATCTACATACACATTTCACAGTGGCACACACATTACACACACACAGCGGAACACACAACAACCTCACCTCACACATACACATATTGCCGCCATGGCTCTCAACCTTCTATTTCCAAACTGAGGGACACACACATTAGTAATGTGAAACAAATGGGCATAATGTGGAACACATAGTAATGGCATAGTGACAACTTCAGCTAGGTAGGTCATAGGATGATTATGACATGCTGATTTACTTACAGTGAAGAACCTTTAATGAATTACTATGATTAAATTCTATTTACCAGGATGTCATTTATATACATTCCTAACAATGGATGTTTGACAGACATTTTCAATGTGGAACTTTGAGGAACTGCGAGGAACATGAACTGTTTTACACCCCAAATGAGGTACGTTCCTCATAATGTCGTACACTTCACTGGTATGCTTGCCGCTTTCGCACCGACGGTTGAACACAATACCTACGTTGGCCGCCGGCGGCGGCGTGTATCTCCGCACTCATATCCTATGGATATGACACGCACATATCCCGTTACTGTACCGTGGACTGGTGATCATCCCGACATGCGGATATGTATTGATGCAGGTTGACATTTCCATGGCTGGCGTTACCTGCTCTGCCCACCCTCCCGGATGATCGGGTTGTCGGTCACTATGTTTACTATGTGGAGATTTCGCGTCTTACTTATCTGTGAACTTGCATCCCTGGGTTCCATATTACCCTGTTGTACTTTATATCTGTGTATGCGTACATATATTTCTACATGTGTACTGATATCTATTTCCGTATCTGTGTATGCACATGAGTACATATGTGGTCGACTTGCGGCGATAGTGGCAGCATACGGCTACGCCGTGTGCTGTAGAACCGGCATGCGGTGAGGTGTTGGCGTTCCATGCTCTGCTGGCTATTGGGTGTGCAGTGTTTGGGCGGTGCCTTTGTTGGAGTCACACATACGTCCGCACATACGGTACACATTACGGGTGGACATGTTTGTGTGGCGTCCATTTTACTGTGTGTGCAGGTCAGGAGGTGTCAGTCCATGGGGCCTACACTGTCAAAGTATGTGCTATGCGTTCCCTCTTTGCCAGGGCGTAGGCATATTGGGTACGCCTCTGTCTACCTACTGGGGCTGGCTCAGTGTGTCCATGGCGCTGAACGCCCTGTGCCTGTGCTTGCCCTGGCAGTTGTGGCAGGCTTGGTGGCCCTCCAGCATTATGTCCCTGCAGCAGCTGTTTCCGCAGAATCATATTGTGTAGCATACAACATACTATGAATATGTGGGCACTTGTGCCTGGAGAGTACTGCAAGGCTCCACCGGATGTATCCAAGCACCGGAACCGTGATTTCAACATCCCAAACACACGCTCTATGATTATTCTTGTTTGTGCGTGTGCCTCATTATGGCGTTCTTGCATGTGTGTGTGTGTGCATTTCTGATGGGTGTCATCAACCACGGCTCCAGTGCGTAGCCAGCATCCCCCACAAGGTGACCTTGTGTGATGTCCCCCCTGGCGAATACCTGATACAGCTGTGAGGCATGCCAGATATGGGAGTCGTGGTAGCTTCCAGGGCTGCCAGCACACACATCCATGATAATGCCCTGCGCATTGCACACGACCTGGCAATTGATGGAGGGTATCCCTTGCGGTTTATGTAGTGTCTACCCTGCTCCCGGGTGGTGACTTAATTTCTATGTGCGTACAGTCTATCGCACCCAGTACCTCTGGTATTGTGCCACACGGTGGAAGCGGCGCATATTGCTAGCCAACTCCTCCTGAGATCTGGGGAAATATATGTGCTCATGGGCATGTGGTAACATGGCATCCAGGAACTGGTGTAGTACCCTGGATGCTGATGCCTGTGAGATGCCCATTATGTCCCCGGTTGGCCTTTGAAAGGTACCTGTAGCCAGTATTCGCAAGCTCACACATACCTTTGTGTCCACTGGGATGGGCTCCCCTCTGTTGTCTCTTGTTCTCAGGCGCGGCCGGCACAGCTCCACTATTTGCTGTAACGTGTCCCTGTCCACCCTGTAGCGCTCTACTATCTCCAGGTCTCGCAGCCCCTGGTAGGTCACCCTTGGTCTGAACACTCTCCTTCTCCTGTGAGGCCTACGGTAGTTGTCGGCACCATCCTCCGCAACTCCGTCTGTCTCTGCCACATACCTATGCATCACGGCCACAGCGGCACCCAGCATATACATATTAAAAGTTCCCCGTCTGTTTACACCCTAGGGTGCGGCGTTTGGGAAATCGCGCTGTGTGTTGTGTGCATTCACACTTAATACTGTTGTGCTGTATACCCGGTGATGTCATTGGGTGTGTCTGTGCAGCCGTATCCATGGATTATTTCCGTTGTTTTACGGTTGCTACTGCAACGGTATTGCCTTTAGTGTTACATTACAGTTGCCTGCATTGCCTTGGCTTTGCATCTTACATTACTGCATCCTGCAGGCACATGGCATATGATGCATTTTATCTGCAGCCGCAGTTATGCTACCTCTGTACTTGGCTGTGCTATTTCGGTTCTTTGCTCTTTGCATTTCTACTACATCCCCTACTATCTTTGCATTCATATGCCTCCCCTTTCCCGTTATGCAGGGGTCTGCATGCAGAGTTACCAGCTGCCGCCGTTTGCCCTTCCTGGATTGATTGGTGTTGATTGCTCATTACGGCTCCATTTACACTGCTTCCGCATTTCCTCGTATTCTCCGCATTACCTTCCTATATCCGTGGTTGTTGATGGGGAGGCCGTCACATGACTGGTTTGGGGAACGTAGTCATCCTCGTGCACATGCATCTGTGCGCGCATTATGTACTCTCAGCGCATCTATTTCCTCACACGCCAGTCCTGATGCTGTGATGTGCATTGTACAGCCCAGATTTGCTGACCTCCAATATCCTTCCTCCTACGGTGGCACACCCCTCTGTGGTTGACATGTATCTCGTGTAGGCCACTCCTCGGTGTAGTACCGCTATGCCGTTTGCTCCATCCTTACACCGGCGCCGTTTTTGCGATTCACTATTATCTGCCTCATTTGCATGGAATTGACTACTAATACATGGTTACGGCGCCAAACACCGCCACCACTCCTTGACAACCATTGCGCTGGGGTTGAAGCTTTACATACATACTATGGTGTGTGGTGGCTGTGCAGCTGATGTGTGTTATACTGCTCTTTTAGGACATTGTCATATTATTTCATTGCTTTGCAACTTCTGTGCACATATCCGGGGGGTCTGCTGTTCTTTCTACGTACGTGCCATTTATGTCATTTTTTACATTTTGTGCATATTTTCTTTGGACATTCTCGGTGCCTTTCCACATTGGCATATTGCACCTGTATGATACCTGACTTTGACAGCCTTCTGTTACTCCTCGGTCATGTTTGGGTAAATGTAAACCGTTTTTTTTGGTTTACATTGCCGTGCCCTTACGCTACGCCTGCGCCACTTCGTGGATTGCTATTTGCCTTCATTTGCATGGTGCAATACCGCACACAGTGTGTTTTGCATACCTACGCCGGGGGCGGAGACGGTCCGGCGCATGCCGGTAGTGCACGTGGAATTCATTCATACCTGAATCGCTCAGCAGCCATATTTGGCGTTATAACGCCGACGCTATGCTGGCGCCTGGCGCAAGGTTCATGAATCCCGGGGATAATAAAACTTCTGCAACATATTTTCATACCATTCTTTTCTATATTGTTTATATCAATTTTCATAATAATATTTTTCTTGATATAATCCCACTTCTGTGCTCATCATACCTTTACTTCTTTTAAGATGTTCAAGTTTCTCCCAAAGTCTCTATGTCTTTCTTTCATTATATTTTCTATCATTTTTTTTCTTTCATCCAAGCCAGCATTTTGTACAAATTTAATGATGTTATATGTGCAACTGGATTTATTAAACCCAGTCCTCTTTCTTGTTTAGAAATGTAAATAATTCCTCTTTTGATTGGGTTTAATCTTGAACCTTATATAAATGTGAGCCATTTAGACAATAATACATTTTCAAATTTAGTTGGCATCAAAATGCACTTGCTAAATGAGCTATTTTTTCCTAATAATACTAAATTCAGCAAATAAACTTTCTTCCTATATGTAAGTCTAAATGTTCACCAGAACAAGCAAATATTTTTATTTCATTTAACATATTCCTCCATTGTATTAACTTCTACTGCTCAATACCAAACTTTAATACTAGAATTTCGATCTCTTCCTTGTTAAATTGAATACCTTCTATTGTACCTGAAAAACCTAATTATTTTCTTTTTCCCTCATTAACACTTAAACCTAACACATTTAGTTTATTTTTTAATGTCTCAATAGCTGTTTTCATCCCTTCTACATTCTTAACTACTAATACAAACTCATCTGCAAATGAAAACATTGTTGGATCTGCATTCCTTCTGTTGTACTTACTTCCTTTATAATTGCATTCATTATTAATGCAAACACTATACTACTTATCAAACATCCTTGTTTTATAGCACTTTTATATCTATTTTTTCACTTGACCAACCATTAACCATCAGTTTTACGTTATTTTTTATTATACACTGATCTTAGAACATTAGTTATTTTTTGCTTAAATTATATTCTTCTAAAATCTCCCACAACTCTGCATATTGTATTTTATCAAATGCTTTACTAAGATCTCTTAGTAAGACTTTAGCTTCCACTTTTCTTATTATTATATCTTTTATTATTTCTCTAATTATTATTAAAAAAATGTGACTGCCTTTCCCTTTTGTTGCAAAAATTGTTTCATTCAATATCTTATTTACTTTGCCTTTTATTCTATTTTGTAATATTTTCATACATATCTTATAATCAACTTTATTTAACACCATAGGTCTCCAATTCATTATATCTGTTTTATCTCCCTTCTTCCATATAAGCTTCATTAAACCCATAAAGTGAAGAGAATGACCCAAAGGTAAAAACTCAAAAGCAAATAAGCGAAGACCACTCCTTAGCTCGAACAGGACCAGATACAAAATCCACGAACACTTCTTTTGGATAAAAAATACTTTTTTCTTTATTCAACTCAATCCACATAAAACAACTCTAGTAGTAGTAACACACTCCTGGTTAAGCGCTTTCATCTGAAGGACTCAGATTTCATCAGAACCAAGAACATACATTTTGACTTCTTTTTATCTGTAAATTGGCGCCAAAATCACATTGTCTGACTGCCTTTTCTTAAAGGTACATATATACAAATGCTTGCATAATGTCTTAATCAAGAATGAAATGTTCATAAAGTGCTTGTGCAGAAATACATGAAATGCATGTGAAACAGATAGTTAAAAACTGTACTATACATACAACAAATATAACATTTAAATACATGAATGTTTAAAAAATTAAAAACTGAAATTTGAACTTTACATGTGTTGAGTAGGAAGGGAATATCATATTAGCCCTAACAATAAGATGTTGTTTATTATAAGGGGGTAAAACTAGACATAAATGCAAATGCAATAAATACAATATATAAAGGCAATAAATAAAAGACCTATAAATAATTTAAGTCCTGTCCAGACTTAAAAAAGGCTTTATACTAATAAAATCATTTAACCCAGGTGCAGTGGTGGCATCACAAAGTATCTGCCACTCACTTTCTTTGTATGATAACCAAATTTTCCAATTACCACCATACATAGCTGTCTCCACCTGGTCAATGATCATAAAACTAAAAGTGTGGTCTTGTCCTTTCTCCAAAATATGCTTACTGAGAGCATTTTTTGTATCTTTCTTCTTGATTCTGTAGAGGTGTTCGTAAATTCTAGTCTTAAGTTTCCTTTCTGTTTTGCCTATATAATAGGCAGAACAGAGTGAGCAAGTAGCCAGGTATACTACCCTCTGACTATTGCAATTTCCGACTAAACTCTTACACCTAGTTCTCATAAAATTGTCAAGTGTGACCACACTATTGCCATTAATACTTTTGCATTGCTTACAAAAACCACATTTTTTCGTAGCCCCTTTTACCTTTTGTGTCCCTCCTGCCTCTTTTAATTCCAAAAGTTTTTTCAGATTAAGCGCAGTTTTGTAGACACAAATAGGGTTCTTGTCAAGGTTAACCAAGTTGATATCGAGTATGTTTAGTAACTCCCAGTGTCTTTTTATAATTTCTTTTACCAAGTTTGAAAAAGGACTATACAATATAATGCAAACTATTCTACTTGTGTGCAAATTCTTTTTATTGTTTTCTAATAAGACCTGACCTAACAAAGGTTTGTATTTAATGCCCCAATTTCCTTTGACATAATTGGCCACATTTTCTACCATTCTCTTTGGATACCTTCGATCCAAAAACATCCTTGAAATATCTTCTATTTCCTTTTCCATGATCTCTCGTGAAGAGCTCATCCTTACTGCACGAATAAACTGGCCCTTCACCACGTTTTTAAACACATGCTGTGGATGGCAACTAGTGAATTCAATATAATCATTAGAAAAGGTAGACTTTCTAAAAATTTTTGAAGTAAAACCATCATGAGAAATACTAATAAAAGTGTCTAAGTATGAAATACCCACTTTGTCTACCTTATATGTAAACTTCAAAAATTCAGTACTAGAATTTAAATAGTCCACAAAAAACCGGATATCTTCTGGGGGCCCCTTCCAAATAATAAATAAATCGTCCAGGTATCTGGAATAAAGGGAAACATGTTGGTAAAATTGGCTAGGAAACAAAACCCTGTTTTCCCATTCAAGCATGACCAGGTTTGCAAATATGGGGGCACAAGATGCCCCCATAGCCACTCCCCTGGTCTGCCTAAAATATTCTCCATCATGAGAGATATAATTATGTTCTAGTATAAGCCCCATCATGTCTAATATAAGGCTAATTTTTTCCCAACTTAACTCTGAATACTTTTTTAGACTTTCCTCAAAAAATTCCAACCCAATTGAGGTAGGAATACATGAAAATAAATCTTTGACATCTATAGTTAAGAATGTCAAATTGTTAGACCAGACGTCAGGTGTAATTTTACTAAGGAATTCCCAAGAGTCTTTTATCATGTGAGGGACTTTATTGTATATATGTTTAGTCCATTGGTCAATAGATACTCCCATGTTATAGGTCTTAGAGTATGAACCAGAAATAATAGGTCTAAAGGGTGGGGTCTCTATACATTTATGAATCTTAGGAATTCCAAAAATTCTAGCAAGCCTTGGGTATTCATTTCTCAAAAAATTATAAAGTTCTTCAGTTATGCGGTTGTCTAACAAGTATTCTTCTAATATTAAATCAATTCTATGATGCCCAATATTAATCTGATTTAAAGAAATTTCCTCATAATTTTCTGAGTTAAACAAAATATCCTGTATCGCCTTATTATAATTTTCTGAGTCAAAAATAATAATACCCCCTCCTTTGTCTGGTTTCATTAGTCTAATGTTTTTGTTATTAACTACATTTTTTAGACATTCTCTCTCCCCTCTAGTTAAATTATCCTCAAAAGGGGGAATAAATTTGTTTTTAGACGTAATATTACTTTTTAATCTATAAATGTCTCTACAAACCATTTTTTCAAATGTTCCTACCTGAGGGTGGGAATTTGGTATATACGTACTTCTTTTCTTGAGTCTCTCTTCATGGTATGTAGTTCCCGAGTCATGGTCGTCTCTGAATTGAATAGCCAAATTAATTCTCCTACAAAAAAGTTTAATTTCCTTTATTGTATCTATTACCTTAAAATTAACTGATGGGATATACTTCATACCTTTGCTAAATAGATTGAAAAATTCATTGGTAATAAAAAAGTTTGTATAATTATATACTTTAAAACCTGCAAAAGAAAGAATCACGGGCCCCTGATTATGTATACCATTGATATGTATACTAAATTGTCCTTCTGGACTGTCATTCGTCCCTTGGGCTCCCATTTCTCTCTCTATACAAACCCCTGGTTCTGGGGTCTGTAGGTCATGATTTACTAGAACCGGGTAACAGGTTACAGTTTCTTTCTTGTTGTTAATGCCTTCTTTTTTACCCTTAACTATTTCCTCTGATATTGTTTTGGTGCAGGATGGTATCTCCCCCCTTGAAAATTTAAGTTTTCGTCTAACCTCTCCTTTCTGTTATACGTATGCATATCCAAAATTTCCTGTCCTTGGTTAAATTTTCTACCCTCTAATGGTCGAGGCCAGATGTAAACTTGGTGTTCCCTATATAAACCAATGTCCCTTTCTATTTTCCTTAATTTCCTACTGTACACATTTTTGGCTTTGTTTTCTGCATATAAAAACTGCTTATGATATAATTCTTGCCATTCATCAAATCTGTTATTGTTCACTATTTCTTCGTTCAGAATTTCCACCTCATTCAGTAAAAGGGAAATTTTCCCATCATTATATTTGATTAGTTTCTTTATAAAACAAAAACCAAACTCATCAAACATTTCATTAAAATCACTCTTAATTTCATCTTCGTACCTTAAACCAAGCGGTAGTTTAAAAAATCTAATCCCCTTTGGGACAATGCCTAAAGTAAGACACTTTCCCAAATATGCATTATCAATTTTTGCACATTTCAAAATAGTAAGTTTTTTACCTAATGCAGTAATCTTGTCTTTCATATGTTCACAAGAATGCACATTCCTTTCTTTATTTACAGCATTGGTAACCCCTTCCGAAAAATAAACACTTTCATCATTTAGAAATTCATTCAAACAATCATTTAAATCATTTCTTATACTTTGCTTGTTAACATATTTGTGCTTATTTTTACAATTAGAAGTCATTTCACTGTCTCTAAATTCAGTTCGTTGCTTAGTCGTTAGAGTATTAGACATAGATGCAGCATATGTTTTAGTTACCTTTTTGTCTTTCGGTTTTGCACCCAATTTACAGAATTCATCACGCTGCAATATACTTAAATCAAAAGTGAAATCACCTGCTGGTGAAAGGTTGATATCAACCTCTTTGTTTTCCAAGTCTAATCTTGTAATAGGCGTTTCAGTAGAATGACATTGTCCTTGTCCGTTCGGAATCTCCTCATCAGTGGCAAAAATATCCATATCTCTCGGTGACGACTGTATTTCAGTCCCTGATTTATTCTTTAACATCTCCGTAATACCAACGGTCTGTATACTGTCTGTAAGCTTCCCCACAAGCTCGAGAAGCCTACTGACGTCGCCCTGCAATGACGTCACTTCTGCCCGAAGCTCCGTGTATTCAGTCCTGCTCAATGAAGCAGATGGAGAAGCGGTCTCAGCCATATCAAC
The DNA here is from genome assembly GCF_019279795.1 of Protopterus annectens. Lineage (NCBI taxonomy): Eukaryota > Metazoa > Chordata > Ceratodontiformes > Protopteridae > Protopterus > Protopterus annectens. The sequence continues at coordinate 356,951,478 of NC_056725.1, forward strand.
AACAAAATAAAGTGAAGAGAATGACCCAAAGGTAAAAACTCAAAAGCAAATAAGCGAAGACCACTCCAATATAAGGCTAATTTTTTCCCAACTTAACTCTGAATACTTTTTTAGACTTTCCTCAAAAAATTCCAACCCAATTGAGGTAGGAATACATGAAAATAAATCTTTGACATCTATAGTTAAGAATGTCAAATTGTTAGACCAGACGTCAGGTGTAATTTTACTAAGGAATTCCCAAGAGTCTTTTATCATGTGAGGGACTTTATTGTATATATGTTTAGTCCATTGGTCAATAGATACTCCCATGTTATAGGTCTTAGAGTATGAACCAGAAATAATAGGTCTAAAGGGTGGGGTCTCTATACATTTATGAATCATTATTTATAGGTCTTTTATTTATTGCCTTTATATATTGTATTTATTGCATTTGCATTTATGTCTAGTTTTACCCCCTTATAATAAACAACATCTTATTGTTAGGGCTAATATGATATTCCCTTCCTACTCAACACATGTAAAGTTCAAATTTCAGTTTTTAATTTTTTAAACATTCATGTATTTAAATGTTATATTTGTTGTATGTATAGTACAGTTTTTAACTATCTGTTTCACATGCATTTCATGTATTTCTGCACAAGCACTTTATGAACATTTCATTCTTGATTAAGACATTATGCAAGCATTTGTATAAATGTACCTTTAAGAAAAGGCAGTCAGACAATGTGATTTTGGCGCCAATTTACAGATAAAAAGAAGTCAAAATGTATGTTCTTGGTTCTGATGAAATCTGAGTCCTTCAGATGAAAGCGCTTAACCAGGAGTGTGTTACTACTACTAGAGTTGTTTTATGTGGATTGAGTTGAATAAAGAAAAAAGTATTTTTTATCCAAAAGAAGTGTTCGTGGATTTTGTATCTGGTCCTGTTCGAGCTAAGGAGTGGTCTTCGCTTATTTGCTTTCATTAAACCCATACATATTTTCTCTTTTTGTATACATTTTTTCTAACCATTCATTAAAAACCTCTACTAGATATTTTCTTGCCATTCATTCAAAATTTTACATCAAATATTCTACTCCATCTATTCCTGTTGCAGCTTCTAAGTTTGCTGTTTTTTTAATTTTTTTTCACTTTTATTATAGTAATCTTCTTTTCCATTTCTTTATTAGCTTCTTTAACCAATTTTAAGCTCCATTTATACTTTATTTTATTTTTGTTTCTAACAAATGTTTGCATAATATAATTTTTTATTACTTGTATTATTTCTTTTTGTGTTTTCACTATATTACTTTTATCATCTCTTAATCCTCTTATTATTCTATTATTTTCTTTAACCATCTTACTTAAATAGGGCACTATTTCCTCCTTTCCGCCTTGTAAAAAATATATTTGTTTAAGCAACATCCTTCTAGTCTTTTCTTGATTCATTTCATATATTTTATTTTCTGTTTCTATAAATCCTTCTTTATTATTTATTATATCTTTACAAAAATTGATTATTAATGTATTCATATTTACAACTATTTACAACTATCTAATTTTCTTTTTGTCCTTTGCCATTCCAAAAAATCGTTTTTATATTTCTCTTTAAAAGCTATCCACCTGCTTGTCAAATGTTTGTAAAAAGTCCTCATGTTTATATAATCTGCCCATAAATGTAACATTATTTTTCTTATACCTTCATTTAATTCTTCTTTATTTAATCTTTACATCTGTCTACCTATTTTAACATAGCCTTCCTTAACTTGAACTGCTACCTAAATTGCTACATTATTTAAAAATCCTGGAATTTTTATACCTTTATTAAATATTTTCAAACTGTCTGATAGTATAAAATAGTCAATTTCTGTTTTTAAGTTACCTCTTTTGTAAGTCCACTGCTTATATCCCATAAATACATTTTACTATTTTTTATTACGTCTGAAATAACTTTAATATCTGCTCCTTCTTTTCGACTGTGTTTTAATTTCGCAATTAAAATCCCTGACTAATATAATTTGCATGTTGACACTAACATAATCAAGAATGTTCTTAAACATAATTTCTCTTTATTTTTGTATAATATATGCATATACTGCTACAATTCTGTATACTTGATTCTTCCATTTTATATCTACTATTAACACTCTTCCTAAAATTACTAATGTGAAATATAAATGTTCTATATTTTCTTTAGAAATGTTATTCCTCAACAACTTTCTTCTCCTATATTCCATATTACTTTACCTTCCCATAGTTTATTAACTTGTATTCTTTCATCTTTTGTCAAAATTCTTATATTTATTAAAATTATGATATCCATATCCAATAATCTACACCACTCTAATATCCCTAATCTTCTTCTTACATTCTTGATACTGTTCACATTTATAGATAAGATTATATGTTTTTTCCATCCTTCTCCTTTCTTGTTTTCCCCCATTCCTATATTTTTAAATGTATGTTTTCTATTTTTACTCTTTTTTTCTAACACAATTTCTTTTGCTTTTAATTTGTATCCATTTCTCTTCTCTTTCTTCACTTGAATTACTTATTTCCTCTTCTTTTTCTTCTTCTTCTTCCCTTGTGTTTCCTTTATTTTTACTGTAGTATCTTTCTCATCTTCCTTTTGTATTTTTTCTATATAATTTTCTAGTACACTCTTCTAGTACACTCTCATTTACTGTAGCTTCTCTCCTTTCCTGTGTTCTTTTCTTTTATATCACAATCCATCCATGAATGTCCTACCTTTTCACATTTAATACATTTCAGTTCACATTTCTTTGCTTCCTGATCAACTTTACCACAAATAAAACATTTTCTTTTATTGCAATTATTAATTAAATGATCATTTTTGCCACAGAAAAAAACATGCATTTGGTTGTCCCCAAGATTTTACGAAACCTCTGTTTCCTTCCACATTGATTACGCTAGGCAAGTGTATTATTTTTTTATTTTGCTTTTGTAATATCACTCCACATTACCAACCCCCAATCCATAAACCTCTGTTTTTATAAATTTTTATAACATCTATTACTTCTCTACTCACAGTTTTTAAATAGTCTCTTAAACTGTCTCTTTCAACTTCTGTATGAAAATCTATATACATTCTCTTTTTTGCTTCTCTATTTAATGCCTGCATGACATATATGTTCCCTGGATTATCACTTTTTTATATTGCTGTAAACATTTCTCCATATATTGTGCCTACTCAAAAAATGTCACAAAAAGAGTCTTTATTAATACAAATAAATGCCCTTACCTCTCTGGTTTCAGTACCTAGTGATGGTATGACACTGCCCCACATTTCATACCTGTCTAGTTCTTTTTCTGTCTTACTACTTATTCTCACACAATGTTTTCTTCTCTCTTCCAATTTCTTTTCATCCTTTTTTTCTCCTTCTTTCACACTTTGCTCATATGATTTCTTTTTTCTGACCTTATTTCTTGTACTTCCTCCTCGTGTATTATGTCCATTATTTCTCCCCATGATGCTGCTTTTTCACTTTCTGGCTGTCTCTGTTCTATCAAATCTTTTAAATATACATCCCACAACCCTCCTGACTGGTGGGTTGTAAAGATACATTCCTTCTGCAAATCTCCTTTACCCTCAAATAACATTTGCTGGAATAACCTCTCGGTGTCACTCTCTTTCTCTTGAAATACATACCATTTTTCTTCTGCTCCTCTGCTGTCACAATCTCCTTCACCATAAATAACCTTTCTTGTGAAGGCTTGACTACCTTCACCCTCACTTCTCCTTCTTTCCATCTGCTTACACTATCACTCTTGCTATCATTCTCCTTACTGCTCTCTTCTTCTTCTTCTTCTCCAAGGTGCCTTCATGCCTGGACAGGAAACAGGAAGTTTAACTGCAAATTGCTTTTCCATGCACTAAACAAGTAGGGGGTTTTATTAAAATTTACAAAATATAATATATACATTCTATATACAAATTCTATAGCTCATTTTCAAAACTTTTAGACCTTCAATTCCCCCCACTCTTTTTTTCACAACTAAAATCTTATTTTCTTTAAAATTTTTGACAATATCCATTTCCCGTTATATTTATCTCATTAATTCTTTCATTCCAGATAATCCACATTATACAAAACATTTTTCATCTTATCTATGTCATCTTGTTTCATATTTTCATAATATCGATATTTTTCAATCTTTCTAAATATTATTTGCCACATATTTCTTCCCATAATTGATGTACCCTTTTACATTTCAAAAAACATGTTTAGTGGTCTCTAATTCCACACAAAATATACAGATTCCATCATTTATTGTTTTATATGACATATTTGCCTTTACTGGAAACCTATTTATAGACAAACTCCACAAAATAATAAAAATATGTACATTCCATGTATTTTTGCACCATTTCATTCTTGCTTTTACTGCCTTCACTTTTTATCCTCCAAATTCTTCCAAGGATAAATATAATATAATTTTCTCATTATATTTTCATACCATGTTTTCCTATTCTTTTCTATGTTTCTTAAATCAATCTTCCATATTTTCTCTTGATATAGTTTCATTTCCATACAAGTGATTCTCTTACTTCTTTTTAAAGATTTAAGCTTCTCCCAGATTGATTTATATTTTCCTCTATAATCCTTATTAACAATTTTCCTTTTTCCTGCATTCCTTTCAATCTTTTATATAAGTTTAATGAGGCTATATATACAATTGAGTTTACTAAATGCAAACCTCCTTCCTTATTGGTAAGATAAATAATTCCTCTTTTAATAGGGTTCAGCCTAGATCCCATATAAATGTAAATAATACATTCAAAAATTGTTTTTCACATTCTGGTGATATCATAAATATACTTACTAGATGTGCTAACTTACCTAAAATTACTGAGCTAATCAAACATGTTTTTTTTCCTATATGTAAGTTTAAATGTTCTACAGTACTCCTTATTTTAAGTATCATGTCCTTTTATTATATCACCCTCTGTTGTTCAATACCAAACATTATACCCAGAATTTCTATTTATTCTTTATTTAACTGGATACAACTTATCTCTCCAGAGTACCCCAGACCTTTACTATTTTCCTTATTAATACTTAAACCTAACACCTTTGGTTCTTTGTCAAGTGTTTTAATGGCTACAATGGTTGGGAGGTGGCCTAATGGTGAAGGTGTTTGCCTTACAAACACAAGGTGCAGGGTTTGAGTCTCACAAGGGATAATTGGCTAAGCTTAAAATGGCTTGCAAGGGCAGTTAGCTTAGTACTAACCTATGAACCTATAATCATCCATTCTTTACTTTTAGCAACTAATACTAAATTGTCCACATAAGAGAACATCACTGGGCTCTGAATTCCCTCTGGTGTACAATATTTAGCTTTCTCCAGTGCCAAATTTATCTTTGTAATTACTGCATTCATAATTAATGCAAATAGAATACTTCTTGCTGGACATGCTTAATACCACTCTATTTCTTTTGCCTCACTTAACCAACCATTAACCACTAGTCTCACGTTATTTTTGTTATATACAGATTTCAAAATGTTGATTATTTTACTACTTATATTACATTATTTCAAAATCTGTCATAATACCTCATGCTGAATCTTGTTGAATACTTTACTTACCTCTCCTACTACTATTTTTAATTCTGTTTTTCTATTTATTACATAATCTACCAATTATGTTATTAACATTAGAAGCACTTGACTACCTTTTTCTTTTATTCCAAAAATTGTGTCAGTCAATAACTTATTATCCTCCCTTACTATCCTTTTTTCTACTATTTTCATGAAAACCTTATAATCAACATTATTTACTAGGAGTGGTCTCCATTTTTTACATCTGCTCTTTCTCCCTTTTCCATATAAATTTCATTACATCCATACAAATCCTTGCATTATTTCTATCTTTCTCAAACCATTCATTTAACACCTCTAGAAAATATTCCTTTTGCCATTCTTGTGTGCCCTTATACATTAGATATTCAAGTCCATCTAAACCTGTAGCTGCTTCTAGATTTACTGTTTTCAACACATGTTTAAGTTCTACTATTGTAATCTTTTCTTCCATTTTTTTATTGTCTTTTTTAGTTAATTTTTAAGTTTCATCTATTGTCTCTTGTAGTTTCACATACTGAAAATGTTTTCAAAATATGTATTTTGACTGTCTGCTTAATTTCTTTTTGTGTATTCACTATACATCCTTCTTCATTCCTTAACACTCTTATTACTTGTATTTCTTCTTTAGCCATTTTACTTAGATATGGTGCTACTTGTTCTTTTCTACCTTGTAAAAAATATCTTTGTTTGAATAACAGTTTTTTTATTTTATTCTGGTTAATTTTGTATAACATTTCTCTTTTTCTAGAAACTCTTCTTTATTGTCTATTATTCTATTAGAATCTTAGTTGCTGATTTAATTATATTTACAAATATCTTGTGTTCTTTTTGCCCTCTGCTATGCTAGTACTTCTTTTCTTTATTTCTCTTTTAAATTAATCCACCAACTTGTCCAATCTTTGTAAAATCCTCTCATGTTTATATGATCTGGCCATAGTTGATGCATTATTTATTTTACATACTCATTTAACTCTGATTCATTGATTATTTTTATCCCACTACCTATTTTTATACAACTTATTCTTTCTTGAATTTCTACTCATGTTGCAACATGATCTGAAAATCCCATAATTTGAATTTCTTGATGTAATATACTTAGACTCTCTGATATTATAAAGTGTTTGTTTTTCCATAAGTACATTTTACCATTGTTGATCATATCTAAAATAACCTTTACATCTGCCCCATCTTTTCTCCTGTATCTTAAATAACATTTGAAGTCTCCCTCACTACCACTTGCATATTTACACTTACATAATCAAGTATTTACCTAAATGTAATCTCTCTCTATTTTTGTGAAGTGTATGCATAGAGTGTAATCACCCTATATATTTGGTTCTTCCATGTTATGTCTAATATTGCTATCCTTCCTAATACTAGTAGTGAATTTATATACACTCTTTACATAAAATTGCTATGCTTGAACATTTTCCGTCTCCTAAATTCCATATAACCTTGCCTACCCATAACCCATTAATTTGTATTTTTTCTTCTTCTTCTGTTGTAATTCTTATGTCTATTGATACTATAATGTCCATATCTATCATTCTACATCATTCCAACACTCCTAGCCTTCAGTGAACATTTTTTATACTATTTAGGTTAATGGCTAGGATTCTCACCTTCTGGAATGATCTATGTTCCTTTTAACCTTTATCTTTTTTGTTTCCTCCTACACGTGTTTTTAAATTTATGTTTTCTATCTTTCACTTTTAGCTCTTATCCATTTATCATCCCTTTCATCACTCAAATTATTTAATTGTTCCTCTCTCTCCTTTTCTTTTTGTTTCTCTCATACATTCATTTACTTTCATTCTATATCCTTCCCATTCATTTATCTTTTTGTGCTTCTTCTGTATTATCTACTAAAACACTCTCCCTCTCTTGGTCTGACTTTGTTTCCTGTGTGTAATTTTCTACAGCATTACAGTCCATACATGAATGTCATATTTTTCACATTTTATAAATTTTTTGCTCACATTTTTAGCTTCATGATCAATTTTACCACAAATAAAACATTTCCTTTTGTCACAATTATTAGTTAAATTGTCATCTTTACCACACAAAAACATGTCTTTGGTTTTCCCCAGTATCTAACCAATCCCTTATTCCCCTCCACATTAATTATACTTGACAAATGCATTATTTTATCATTTTGCATTTTTAATATAACACCACATTCCCATTCCCCAGTCCCATAAACCTCTACTATCATAGATCTTCATAATGCCCATTACATCTCTACACACAGTTGTTAAATAGTCTTTTAACTCATCTCCTCCAACTACAGTTCTTTTAGTTTCGCTGTTAAATGACTGGACAACATACAAGTTCCAGGGGTTTTCATTCTTTATCTTTTCATACTGTTCTAAAAATGCCTCCATATACTGCACCTGCTTGAAAAAAATGTCACAAAAAGTATCTTTGGTAATACAAATAAAAGCTCTTAACTCTCTGGGTTTAATAACCAGTGGTGAAATGATCCTGTCCCATACTTCATACCTGTCCAATTCCTCTATTTTACAGCTTATCCTCACCCGATGCTTTCTTCTTACTTCTGCCTTGTTCTCTTCTCTTCTTTCGCCTTCTCTCACTATGCATACAGCTTTTTATCTTTCTTCCTTATTTCTTGAACTTCTTCTTCTTGAATTCTATCCATTATTTCCCCACACGACACTGCCTACTCACTCTCTAGTTCACTCTGTTCAATTAACTCTCTCAAATAAACATCCTGTAAGCCTCATGACTGGACGGTTGTAACAACACATTCTTGTGTTGTAACCTCTTCTTCGAAGAAGTTTTGCTGAAACAAATCCTCCAAATCAATTAGCAATATTTCTTTTCCTTTAATATGCCCTTGATAAGGCTTAACTGCCTTTTTGATTCCTTCACTGCAACATCCTTCATATTTCCAAAATGTTCTCATATTCTGGTACCATTTTTATCAAGCTTACTGCTTCTGTTGATCAGCTGTCAACCGTACAAACATCTTCAACTTTTGAAAACTTCATTTCTGCTTCCAAATCATATGAATAAAACTTCCTACTTCTCCAAGCTGCCATTGCACCCAGACCAGAAGTAGGAAGTAGAATGTGCCACACACAAATGTGTCCCCATATGCCAAAGAGTAGTTTTTTTAATGATATATATATTACATATTATTGACATACTTACATTATTTACAAATCTTCATACATTATAAACTTCAATTTAAACATTTCCCCCACTCTTTTATCCACAACCAAAACATTATTTTCTCCAGAATCTTTGTCAAATTCCATTTTCAATTGTATTTGATTTCATTTACCCTCTCATTCCATATAGTCCATGAAACATAAAATATTACTCTGTCCATTTTCTTCACTTCTTCCTGTTTTCTTGCAGCATAATAAGCACATTTTATTATGTCCATATTTATTTGCTCAAATTTTAACAAACTTTTCACCCTATTATGTTTACATATTTCTTCCACAAATTATTAACTCTTTCACATTTCAAAAATACATGCTGCTCAGTAGTTTCAAACTCTCCACATTTATTACATATTCTGTATTGCTTTTTCTTGTATGGTATATTTTCTTTACCAGGCAATTTTCTCATAGACAATCTCCATAAAAAATAATTACATTCTTTAATATTTTTACAGTTATTATATCTCATCATTATTGCTGTTTTCTTATTTATTTCTTAATCTTTTCATGGATCAATGCAATAAAATGTTTTCATAATATTTAAGTACTACTCCTTTCTATTTTTCACATATATTCTTTTTATTTTCCTTAACACAATTTTGTTGTGGTACTCTTTCACTTCTTCATTCACAATGCTTTTACTTCTTTTTTAACTTCCATTCCTTCCCACAGTTCTTTGTATTTATAATATAGTATCATTTCTATCAAGTTTTTATTTTCCTTCATAATTCCTTTTAATACCTTATATAAAATTAATGATGCTGCATGTACTATTGGGTTTATTAAACCTAAGCCTCATTGCTCTTCTTTCATATATAGAATCTCTCTCTTATCTGGATTCTGTCTAGAGCCCCATATAGTTCATTTTCATACTTAACAGGAATCATATAGATGTTAGCAACATATGTGCATTTTCCTATTACCATAGTGTTTAACAAGTGTGCTTTTTTGTAAATAAAAATCTATATGATTTCCAGAAGTAGTCATATCCTTTACTTCTTTGAGTACATTATCCAATTGTTGTTGTCTGTATTCATTCCTTCCAAATATTATTCCTAACATATTTATATATTTTTCTTTGAACTCAATACCTCCTATCATACCTTCAAAACCAAATCCTTTACTTTTCTCTTTATTTATACTTAAATCATTTTAAATTTATACTTAATTTTTCATGTACTTCTTCCAACTATACTTCATTTTTAACAATTAGTACAATATCATTTGCATAACTATACATTATTGGCAATTGTACTTCCTTCATCATTTTGTATCCACCGCTACTTGACATTTTATTAATTTCCTTCACTATTACATTCATAACTAATGAGAAAATTACACTACTAGCTGGCCAGCCATGCTTTACTCCACATTCTGTTTTTATCTCTTCCCAATTCCAGTCATTTACATTTAGTTTCACATAGTTCCTTTCATAAAGTGATTTTATTACTTGTAATATTTTTGCTTACATTATATACCTGCAAAATTCCCCATAATGATTTATATTGAATATGATCATAGGTTTTACTTATATCCCCCTATCATAACCTTTGCTTCCATGTTTTTATTTATAATATCATCAATTATTTCTCTTATTATCCATAATAACTCTTGAATTCCTTTTCCTTTTCTTCTGAATGCATTTTGGTCATATATTCCATCCATTTTTGCAACCTTTTTGTTATTATTCTCATGAAAATGTTATAATCCATATTATTCAATTTTATAGGTCACCAATTTTTTATCTCCTCTTTATTTCCTTTTTAAACATAAATTTTATAACTCCTGTACATATCTCTTTCTCTTTAATTCAGTTTCTAACCATTCATTCATAACTTCTATTAAAATCATTTCTTTGTACATACCATATTCAATTCCGTCCAGTCCTGTTGCAGAATTCATGTTAATATCTTTTAAAATTTCATTCAATTCTTTCACAGTTATTTTTTGTTCTAAATACTCATCTTTATTTAATTTTTTACCTTTATAAATGTGTTCTATGATTTCTTCTTTTTTAAAAAATAATTCTAATATGTATTCTTTAATTATTTTCTATATGACTTCTTGCTATCGTATTTGCTTACCTTCCTTATTCTTTAATTCTCTTATTTTTCCTTCTTTTATTATTTTACTCAAATATGGCTCTACCTCTTCTTTCTTTCCTTGTAAACAATGTTTTGTTTATATAAGATGTTAATTTTAGTTAGATTCATTTTATATATTTTTATTTCTTTTTCATAAAAGAAAATGTTCTTCTCTAATAAATCTCTGAATGTTTCTTGACTTAATATCTTATATCTCTCTTTTTCTTTTCTTTTCTTCCTTATATATTCTAAAAACACTTTTTATATTTCTCTTTAAAGTTAAGACACCAAACAGTCCAAGTCTCATAAAACTCTTTCATATTCATATTCATATGATCTTTCCATAATTCCATAACTTCTTTGTTCTCTTCTAAATCTAACTAATTTCTATTAATTCTCTTTATTCCTTTTCCTGTTCTTATATATGCTTTATTTCCTGTACTTTAACTCATATAGCCACATGATCCAAAAATCCAGCATACTTGATTCCTTTTTCTTTAACTTTTAAACTATCAGATATTAAAAAATAATCAATTTCTCTCCTAATTTCATTGCTTTTGCAGGTCCAGTGGTTATTCTCCCATACACTTAACTTTCCACTTCTCGTAATATCTTTAACCATTTTAACATTGCAATTGCTGTTATCTTTTTCTTAAATTACAATTAAAATCAGCCACCACTATAATGTCTATATTTACACAAACATATTCAAGAATATTTTTAAACATCATTTCTCTCTTCTTTTGTTACATATGCATATAAAGCTATAATTCTATACACATATTTTTCCATCTCAAGTCTATTACTGTAATTCATTGTAGTTACACTACGATTACATCCAATATTTTAATGCTTAATGATATAATGTACATATGCCCGAGCATGTTTCTTTCCCCATGTTCCAAACTAACACACCATTCCAAAGTTTTTTCAGTTTGTGTTCTTTCTTCCTCTGTTAATAATCTGACATCTTCTAAAACAATAATAGTCCTTCAAGACCCAACTTTTCTCATACCTATCTACTAAATGTAAATGTTCCTGCTTTCACCCTACATAAATTAATAGAAATTTCCCCTTAGAGCTCTCCATACTCCTTGCGCGACACTTCACTATAACCTCTTCTTTCTATTCCCCTAAAACAAACCTAAGCTAACATCCTCAGATCAAGCAAGTTCTCTCTCTTGACTCCAAGTATGTATATATTGTAAATATCAAGTAACCTCTGATGCTTATTTTTCAAACAGTTGAAATGTATTGCTCTAAATGTAAATACCTACAAACTTTTGTCTTAATTACATTTATAATGACAATTTATTCACTTACTGTACCTGATTGTATGGGTGGCCACGGTGGTGCAGCGGTTAGCATTGCCACCTCACAGCAAGAGGTTCTCTGGTTTGATTCTCAGCCTGGGTGCCTTCTGTGTGGAGTCTGCATGTCTGACCTGTGGTCATGTGGGTTTCCTCTGGGTGCTCCAGTTTCCTCCCACATCCCAAAGACATGCTGTAGGTGGATTGGAAAATCTAAATTGGCCCTAGGTGTGAGTGTGTGTGTGTGTGTGCCTTCTGTGGAAGGTTGGGTGCCGGGCTGGCAACTCAACACTGTAAAACTCCACTGCCAATCATGAGCGGACAGGTGATCCACTGTGGTGACCCCTAACCGGGAAAAAGCCGAAAGAAGAAGAAGAAGACTGTACCTGATTGTATGAATCCATATATGTATTTTACCTTTGCATTATGTAACCTTTTGTAATTGTGTTGCTTATGGAGCTTTTCTCCTCGGGCCTCCACTGAAAATGGGCACATTCTGGCCCAGTGGACTTCCCCGGTAATCAAACTGAAATAAATAAATAAATCAATGTGCAGATACTGCAGCACACCATTGTAATAAACATATTCTCCTATTAAGATTTTTCATACAGTTCACATTTAAAGCTAATATTTTCAGCTTTTAAGAGCAGTTAGTATAATAAAAGTTTTATCCCTTTCCTTTCTTATTTTCTCTAAGCATTATATTTTTGAATTTTCTTTTCCTTTCTTTAACTCTTCCCTGTTGAATTCTTTTTATTTCTTATTCTAGGCCAGTCAGCTTCTTCCTCACTTGTCTCTTCTGTTTCTTCTTCCTTGTTACTTTCTTCAACATCATATACAAACTCTTTATTAGTCACATCTTCTTGTGCATTTTCTTGTATAACACATTTTCCTACCTCTTTCTCCTGTATAACTTCTTTTTCATTTTCTTGCACACTGATTTCACATTCTAGGTATGAAAGACCACAAAACCCCTGTTACTATGAACATTAATAATACTAGGTACATGCATAACATTATCATTTTCAGTATTACTCCACATTCCCATCCCCAGTCCATAATCCTCTTTCATCATATATTTTTGTGGTGCCCATTACTACTTTGCATATAGTTAACAAATGTTCTTTCAGTTCTTTTGCTCCAACTTCAGTTCTAAACTGGATCATTATTCTTTTTTTTTTTTGTCTACAAAAAGCTTGCACCACATATTCTGACCATGGATAAATATTTTTCTTTTGTTCATATGCACCCCAAAAAATTCCATGGTCTGCCCAGTCCTGAATTTCAAGTCACAAAAAGTCTCTTTGTTAATTAAAATAAATGCTCTTACCTCTTTTGCTTTGACACCCAGAGGTGCTATGATAGAGTCCCAAACCTCATAACTGTCCAAACGTTCTTCTTTTTTTACTGCTCACATATATTACATACTTCTTTTTTGTTTCTTTTATTTTTTCTTTCTTTGTTCCTTCTCCAAACGTTTGTGCATAAATTTTTGTCTCAGGAACTTTCTCTGGCAAAGTCTCTTCTTCTACTTTTTCTTCTTCAATTTTTCCATGATGTTGCTCCATGAAATTGCTGCTCCACTTTCTGGCTCACTTTGGTTTACTATTTCTTCCAAATAATCATCCAGCAACCCCGCCCTGATTAAAGGGTTGTAATTATGCATTTTCAGAGGTAACTGTCTCTCCTTCAGTCTCCTCTGAATCCATCTCTATTTCAACTAAAATCTCCTTTTCCTCCAATGTCACTGTTTTTTATTTTACGCCCACATCTTCAGAAAAAAAAAAACCTTCTGGTAGTGATTCTACCATTTCAACTACATTTTCAACAACTTTCACTCCAGTTTCAGAAATAGCTGAATCAGCCATATTTTCTCCCCATTCCTCCTGCCTGCCTCCGTACCTGGACAGGAAACAGGAAGTCATGATGTGTAACACAAAAACTCTTCCCCTGACTACCAAGAGTAGAGGAAGTTCCCTGGTGCCCAGGCCAAATTTCCTTTAGTCAGTATGAATACTACCTTGGATCTCCCTGAAAAGAGGCCATTGGCCGAGTGGAACTGACACAGTCAACAAAGTGCAGATAAATAAATGAGACATAAATAGTAAATTTCTAAGAATTCTGAAGCTTTTCATCAGTTATCTTATATAAACTCTAAAACATTTTGCTATTAAGGTTAAAAAATGCATTTTCTGATTTTCTGTTCATCACAGAGCTCTGAAATCTGTCCCAGATGAAATCGTGGATGACTCTACCCTTTTTAACTATCACCTAAACACATTTTCAAACCTTTCTTTCTCAGACCATTTCCAAAAAAAAGTGCATTTATTAATTTTGCCCCAGCCCATTGCATTCAATTTGAATTTTAAAATAATGTAGCACAGTGGTACATTGGTTAGTGGTGCTTTCTCACACCATTCGGTTCTTCAGTTCTCTTTTGGGATGTGGTACTTTTCATGCAAAATCTAAGTGTTCTGTCTGTCTCTCTTTGAATTTTCATTAGGTATTTTAGCTTCTTCCCACATCCCATAGACACTCTGTATGCCAAATAGTAATTCTTCAAACTCCCAGTATTCGTGTGCATGCCATGCATGAGTGAGTGTTTGTGTGCATCCTGCTACAGACAGGTGTCCAAGCCAGGATTTATCTCTACCTTACACCCTGTGAATGCTGGGATAGGCACTGACTTCTCTTCAACCCTGAACTAGATAAGAAAGGTATCAGAGAATAAGGGAATACATGAATGTTGTTTCTGTTGTCATGACAGAGAGTAACTGCTTAAAATAACATGTACTTTTAAAGCCAAAATGTTTCCACTGAAATAGGAATCACCCTAATCTGCAAACACTCAGAGGAATGCCTCCCCCCACTAAGCAAAAGTGGCTAGGACAGGATGGCTACTGCTTTTTTTCTTCCCCTAGGAGAAACAACAACAACAGTCCCAAGACATATCGGGGTGAATATAGTAGAAAAGATAACTTATTTGCCTGTTCTCTTCCCTATTCCAGCTGACCACCACCCACTCACCATCTGTTGACCAGCTTTTTCTTCCCTTACTGACAATATGACCCCAGAGAAGATTTACTTAATAGTCTCATAGTGTTACAGTGCTACACAGTGCTTGGCAGATCAGACTGACAAGCCTGTACCTTCTTCTGCTAACTTTATCAGATGGTGTGCACTGATTGAGAGCACTACAGTATACCAGACTGATCTGCCCAATAAATGGAAGAGCTAGTCTCTCCTATCCACTTCCATCCCCCAAGCAGAGTCCTCAGATTTCAGCTCAGTAGCTGAACCTATTTTGCCAGGGTCATAGTCAAGGCTGCATTGATCTGCACCACAGAGTTTTTTAGCTATATTACTAGTTACATCTGTAATGGTGCACAGTTCAACAGAGGATAAAAAACAAATGCTGTTTTGCCTCCAACATAACAAAAACCTCTTACATTTTTACAATGTACTTCAATAATTTAAAGAGAAATTGCAACCATGTGAGGTACTGACTACACAAATGGAGGACTGAATGCAGTCATCTTCTTTGGGTTTTTTTTCGTTTGGATTACAGGTTCTTCATGGGAGCTAGTCCTTCAGCTGAGATTTTGTATAACACTAGATAACACTAGATACCCCCTTTGACTGGCTCCAAATAGCTGTATTGCTATTTCCTGCCGAGCGGAGATGGAAAATCTGGTCTTCAGGAAGATCTAATCAGTTGTCAGAGGAGAAGCTTCAAAAAAAATCTATAAACTTCAAAGCATCATAGAAATAATATATAAACCATATCCCTAGTCAAAACAGCAGTGTGCTTTACAGGTCAGTTTCTGCCTATAACATCAGCTACAACTGGTAAACATGAAAAATCCCTACCACAGAAAAGGCTATCATACATGTATAGTGATCATACCGTACCATACCATTATATACACAGAACCACATAAGAATAAAACACTGGAAATCAAACTTCTTATTGTGGGGGGCTGTGCCCTCCACCCCACCCCCCCTGCTAACTATATATTCCAACTTCAAGATCGCACTACACTGATGAAAGGGCAAATATCCCACTCCTCAATGTACTGCGACCCCACAAACACCCTTTTGATTTTCAGCATTTTCGCTCATGTGAGCGTTCGCTGAATTAAACTTTCAATAATATAATATAGACCCCTATAAAATCCAACACTCATTATATTATCATCACACTAAAGGCAATTGTACTGTGCAAGATGCATTGTTGTGTAGCAAGGTCATCTATCCAAGTATCTTGCAGTGGTAATAATTCCTAGCTATAACAGGGTCCTAGGAAAAGCCAAATGTAACAAACAGATGAGAATAACACAAAACAAAATGGAGGAAGAAGGGCAGGAGCTAAGACTGTAAAAACATAAATGGGTTTAGTCATCTGCTGCTACAACAAGTTCCACACACAAATGTATTATAGTCCCTATTCATTTACATCTCACAGTAATCCCTTCTGTTTTGAGTAGCATACCAAACTACAAATCAAAGCCCAGTTGGAGCCCTGGCAAACTTTCCTTGGGTGACAGCTGTAGAAAAAAAACATCTAGTCTTGAAAATAAAATCTAGCTTATAATGCCTAGTGAAACTGTGCACTATGGTCCAAACTGCTGCTTCACAAATATCTTTCATGGACACAGACCAAAAGAAGTAAGAAGACTATAGACTGTATGGAATGAGCTATGGTGGGTCTCTTGAAGATCCTAACTCATACACAAAACATTAGAAAACACTGTAACAACAACCCAGTTAAAAACTGTTTACCCACATAAGTACCCAGCATGCCTTGGAGAAAAAATAAATAACAGTTTTAAAAGATTTGTGAAGTGTAAACTTATCTCACCTGGATTCTAAGGATGTGGATAAACAGAATATTCTGACTCAGAGAAGTGCGTGAGATGGCCTTGCACATGAAGAAAGAGTTGGCAGATGGGTGAGTCTTCACTTGTAAGAAAAACACGTACAGTTTGGCGCACATAACTTCAACTCACAAATCATTCTGTCTGAACTAAATGCCAAGAGAAGCAGAGTATTCCTGACAAGAAACTTCAAAGGAATTGACTATGAAGGCTCTGATAAATGCTTTATAATGGCACTGAGCCTTTTCTGCATCAAAATGAAATCCCATAGTGGGAGAACTTTCTTAGTAATCTCTAGTCAAAACAATTACAAAAATATATCTTAAATGTAGGCCATGAATCTAAGTCCCCCAAATCTTGAGAACAATGCTGCATATTTGAAACCGTTGATGAAATCCTGTACAGTCATATTAATAGACAGACAGCTGGCTCTGCAGGCATACCTTTGTCTCACCCTATACTTGCTCTGTTCCAAGCAACATTGAACCCTTTTGATGATTTGCTATGTACCATTGCCTCAGAAAATATATTCCAAGGCTCTACCGCCATCTCAGCAAAACAGTGTTATCTCAAATCTAATTCCCCTTCCAGCTGTCACATCTCAACTTCTCATCCTTCCTCTTCAATCACAATCCTCCCACTTATCTTCATGAAGTGCATTTAATGCCTCTTTCCTCTGCTTTCTTCCAGTCTTTGCACATCTAGATTTCTAAGCCTCTGCTCATGCCCTAGCTTCTCCAGCCCCACAATACCCTTTTGTTACTCTGCATTTTGTTTTGTACAGCTGTAGCAATGTACGACAAAAGTATATTAGGCTTGAATAAGAAAAGTTCTGCGATGTGAAGTTATGCTGTCTACCACTAAGAGGGGGGATTAGCATGTAGGATCTCTCTGCCAGTTTGTCTTGGGGAGCTTTTCTATGATCTTTCTAGAAGACAGATGAGATTAACAGGACACAAATTACCTGCATTTTCCTAGATCAACCTTTACACAAGAAAATTACTTTTATCAGCCTCAAGCCTTCTGGAACCACGTCAGTTATTAAAAAAAAGTCTGCAACCTTTGGTCAGTGTTTCACTGTTACCAACATTTTAAATGCTGTTGTTATCATCTTTTTAAATATCCTAGGTGGAAGCCCACCTGGATTTTGCGTCTTAGGTCTTCATATATTCTTGACCCTATTTTACACTTCTTCTCTTGTCACTGTTTCATTTGTTCATTTGTTCTAATCTATACCTTCTCAACCTTTCCATGCTAGCAGTCTGTCATGTTGTTTGTGTATATTTTGCTAGCAGTCTACCTTGTTGTTTGTGTATATTTTTGCTAGCAGTCTGCCATGTTGTTTGTGTATATTTTGCTAGCAGTCTGCCATGTTGTTTGTGTATATTTTGCTAGCAGTCTGCCATGTTGTTTGTGTATATTTTGCTAGCAGTCAACCTTGTTGTTTGTGTATATTTTTGCTAGCAGTCTGCCTTATTGCTTGTGTATATTTCTGTCTGATTTGAACATTTTTGCACTCCCTTTCCTCCACTTTCATAAAACAATCTCTTTCCAGTTCCTCTTATGTCCTTAATGTAGTGGAAACATTCTTCTCTCTAGCCATCATTATTCTGTTCATCTCCTTCTCTAGGGTTTCCATGGTTTGCTAGACAAGTTTTGTTGAACTTCTATATCATTTGTATGGACAACTTTCTCACTCTGTCTCTTATGTCCCATTCTTCTACTGGCCTTCCTCTTTTTATTGGCAGCTTGTCTTTCTGGTTTCATCTCTTCCTCCATTGTTTTATTTCTTTCTCTCCTTCCTTCTTCACTTCTGCTCTAAGACAGCTCCACAGCTCCTTACTGGTCTCTTTTCCTGCCACTCTTCTGTAGTAGCTATCATTGTATATCCCAACTCACTGAACTCTACCCTCTTGTAATTCCAGAGCTTTCCATCTTGTGGCATGTTGCAGTATTACTCCTGGAATGGTAAGCCAGGCAGAAGCATAATCAATGGTGTCTACAGACTCTCTCACCTCAGCCATTATCACTTCCACAGCATTTGCTAGGACTAGGTCAAGTAAATTCTACTTTATGCTTCAAACAATGTACTACCATCTAAGCTAATGGTTTCCTTTATAAATAACTCCTGATGGGGGATCGTCCTAATTCAGCGCTGAAGGTTTAAGGTCCCCAGTGTTCTGATCCTCCTGTTTATCATTCCACAAATTCTGTTCTTTCTTTATCCAGTATAGTTACCCACTGGGAATTCTATGCTTCCCTTTCACCTTCAAAGCCAACATGTCACTCATTCCTTCTTTTCTTTATCATTTTTCATCATCAGTCTCTTGCACTTTGTATTTTATGCCATTCCAGAAGTACCACCTCACTGCCACTTTCACTCATATCCATTTTATTTATTCTGAATCCATGTAACACCACATCCTTAACCATATTCATCACTGTCTACATTTCTTTTATGTTTACAACACCTGCCTACTATATCTGCAACATATTGGCATATGATAAGATCTCTGTGTCACTGTTCCAGAGGTTGGTGTTTAAACCTAACCCCCAATAACTGTTTCTGTAGAGTTTTACACATTCTCCCTCTTTCTGTGTAGATATTCTTCAGCTGCTTATTTCCTCTCATGAAATAAAATCTTGTTGGTTGATTTTCTGCACTAAATTGCCCACATATGTGGCATATTTATGCTTATCCTTGCAGCCCATGTCATGGAAGAGATTTCACAGTAAAGTAAATCTTTGATAAGGCACACGTGTATGTCTGAATCTGTCTCTGTTAATCTATATACATGTATCTAGCACAATAAATCAAAATATCTTTTTCATATTAGAGATCATTCAAGTACAGAATAGTTCTAGAATTCAAACCAAGATCATTATTTCCTGTTGTTCACAGTATTAATCTTCAGTCTCTGAAAATAAAATAAAAGAACTAAAATGTCAAGAAATGTGATACACCACCGTGCACCTTAATCCCTACTGACTTCTTGCTGTTTATAGGTTGACAGATTAGTACTAGGCTAACTGCCTAACCAATTGCCCCATAAGAGAATCAAACTCTACACCTTGTGCCTGTAAGGCAAACACTTCAACCATTCTGTCAACCTCATTTGCTGAGGTAGTGGTCTAATCAGGAGGTTGTCTTAACCCCATCCAGTGAGTTACATGCATTACAAATTAAGAACAACCAATAAAATTACACATCACTGTCAATATCAGAAGAGAAAAATTAAGCATTTCTCTTCTGTAAAAGTTATCTACAAACTATAGATTATTTTGAACCATTCTGCCCCATTGGAGTACAGAGATTAACCATCTTTCATTGACACCCAGATGATTTGAGCTGATTTGTTGTTTTTTTTTATTCACAAACTGTTGTTAAACTAATTCCAAAATCATGGAACTTTTGAAGGGTTAAGAAGCTGTTCCGTTTTCAAAGGTTGTGTAACCTAAGGGTTACGTTCATAAAAAGTATCAGAAATGCTTAAGGGAGTGGTGGGATTTGACCTCCCTACTAATTTTTTTTTCTTTTTTAGATTAATGTGTTGAGACATTAGCTTTGGAGGACCGCTATTCTATGGTATGATATTTTGGAAGTTGGTCAGTAGCTAGAAGGGTTCAAGATATGTATTCACTTGAAATCATCTTTTTTAAATGCTTGTCAGGTTCATTGCAAATGTCTGCTTGAAGCAACTCTGCTGTGTTCACTTTGCTCAACACAGTGATTGCTGTTTTAGTGCTACCTCTAGCTTTCCATATGACCCTGTGTGTCCCATTCACAGCCCCATCCAAAGGCATTGCCAGCATAACATTAAGATGATGTAAAGTTAAGGAAGAATTATAAGCAAACAGATAGGAAGTCTGGCAGAATACATACATACTCAAGTTACCTTTTGTAATGGTAAGGTCTGTAACTGTGATCCTCACAATTACGAGATTATAGTAGTGAATATGTTGGAATATATACCAAGTGTAAGGTTGCAGTATCTTGCAATATCCCCTTACTCTGAGGTACAGCAACAACCTTGGAATTATAGCTAACAAAGTCTCCCATATCAAGGGATGGGGTCTATGTTACATTATCAAACTCACAGGAGTTCGAACGATGTAATATTGAACCATAAAGTTCGAAACCCAAGAATTACGAAAACACAGAACAGTGATTTTTTTTCTCAGGGAAAAAAATCGCTGTTCCGGTACAAAAAAAAACCCACTTGCACTTTAAACTTAAACTAATGTGGGGGACACCCCCCCCTACTTAAATATACCAATTCCGAGATCGCACCACAGTGGAGGAAATACCAAAGCCCCCAAAAATGGCCCACTGATTTTTTTTTCCCTGAGAAAAAAATTGTTGTGTCGTGGCTTTGCTATTTTTGTATTTCGAACATTTAGGTTCGATATTACAACGTTCGGACTCCTGTGAGTTTGACGTTGTAATATAGACCCCAAGGGATGCAGGAGGTAAAACCCCACTCCCTACAGAAATACTCTAATCATTTTATAGAGTTTTAGAATTTACAGTCATGCACCTGGAATTATGCTTTATCTTTGTAGTACTGGGGCTTACCACATCATGCCTTGTGTTTGAGACAGGAAGCTAGAATAATGGAATGCAGAGAAACAGGCATCATCAGTAGAATACAATAAGTCATCATCCTTTATATAAACAGTTAAGGCATTATATGTTATGTAATGTGCAGTTGTAACACTTATTGAGATCTCATCTGTCTAAGAAAATGCACAAAACTGAGGAAGTTCAGAAGATGACAACAAAAATGGTGCAATGGATTTAAAAGACACTATGTAAAAAAACAAATTACAATAGTTTAACATGCATAGTTATAAAAAAAAATAAACTGACAGAAGACATGACAGATATTTTTATGTAAATCAGGAGTATCAGAAGAGTCCAAACATGACCATATTTCAAATAATACATGTAGGAGAACAGGCTGCAATCTAAAGATGTTAAGTTGAACAGCTGATGGAAAACACAAGGAATTATTACTTCCTAGAAAGAGTAGTAGGCAACTGGAACAACTTATCTAAAAAATCAGAATAATCACAAATAAAAGAATTCAAGAATGCATGGTACAGGCATAATACACTTCTTAGAAGGGAAGTGCTGAAAAGAAGCTGTTGGTTAGTAGAATATCCTGATTATGTAGATAAAGAAACAGACAGATTAGCTGAGCAAAGCAGTCTTCATATGCCATCAAAATCAATGTTTCTTTATCATAGCTTGATGACTCCATTACTCAATGAATTACTGTTTAAACTTCCTAGTATTACAATGAATGCCATGGGCAAAGCACTTTACTACTATGTTTCTACATATGAATGCCTCCCCTCCAACAGGCACACATGTTTAGCCCATTGTCCATCATCTACTTTCCATTTAAACATCTATTTAAAAATTGAATGAGGATTGCATCAGTCAGCTGCTGCTTTCAAGTCCAATGGGTTATAATATGACCTGTCTCATAATACTACCACTAATGCTGCTGGAAGCTGTCTTTTTGCTGTATATGCTGTCACTAGGCTGATATTTCTGCAGTGTTATTAGTGTACTACTGCATCTTATTAATATTAGCTGGGGTTGACATTGCCTTTTCCTGCTGTCTCTTGTAAAAGATGTGGCAACACTCCAGTTAGAGTACTCATACAACAAGAGTGTAAATAAAGAATGGGGCTTAGTTATTTAAAACTATGCAGCTGTACTAAAAAATGACCCAGTAACGTTGCTTTTAGTCTTTGTTTTGAGCAAGGTTAATTAACTTTACCATCTATCCTGAATAACACATTGCTTTTCCCTATGTTCTCTTTTTCTGAACATACAAGGAAAAGTTCATGATTTTATGTAGCACTGGCTGATAACAAACAGTGCTTTTAGAACTGTGCTGCCCCTTACATACATCTACGTTAAAACAGTGTCCAGCAACCCTGCAGTTTACATACCTAGGTCTATAGGTATGAATGTAACTGTCACAAATGTTGTTCTGATGGAGAATTTGTTTGTAAATTAGCTTTACTCTGTAAAGCATATCTGTATTTATTACCACTTCATAACATAACTGCAGTGATTACACTCCAAGAACAGTTAAATAACATGCTAGTTCAGCACTACTCTAGAGCAGGACCTGACCTTAACAATGCTTAGAAGGGTGCTTAACAGTTGTTAAGCACCCCCTACACATTTTTAATAGCATCTGGCACTAAAAGCTGACAGCACAGACCAGTAAACAGTAGCAGCAGGACATGAAACGGCTTTGTTTCAGCTCCTGTTTCTACCTGCTTTCTGTTACATTGCAGCCAATATTTTGACTAAGACTGCTTCCCTTAGACAGAGAATACGTAATGGCATCAACCACATCCCCACTGCTTTACTGGCTTTTAAAGCTGGCACAACACATTACATTCTTTTTTTTTTTATTTTTTATTATCTTACTTTTGTGTAACTAGTAGTACATGGAGCAGATAAATCTCAATACACTACAGAATATTATGATTGGCCCTCCAGTCATAATGTAGTATTATCTGTTTTCAACATGGATGCCAAGATTCATGTCTTGAGCTTTGCTTTCAAGGTGATTTTCTTGGCATCCATATCTCAAACCACTTTTAAACATTATTAATGAATCTTCCAGTTCTTGAAACTATAGAGGACATATTTTATCTCAGCCCCCTTTACTGGGTGAATGGTCATGTTCTGAAATTTTGTTTATAGAATCTCAGGTGGGGAGGTGTCAATTTTGAAGAAAAGCTGCCTGAATTGGACTATAAATTATTGAAAGTAAAGAAATTATAGCTGGATAATTCATATTTCAAAGAATGTTTAAGGCGTATGTAGTACCAAAAGGCCTACATATGTGGAGCTTCCCGACTGGTCTCATTCCTAACTCTGAGTTACATCATGAACTCTTGAACTTGTTTGATAGACATGGGATGGAGTATATGATATGATTGTAAAATATAACAACAAATTAATTGATGAAATCATGGTGGATCTAGAAATCTTGAACAATTCAATCATTCATGATTTGCAATATGAATCATTTAAGTATGGACATATCTGCATTTTCAGAAGTATTGATGAACAGCTCCAAAATATTAATTTCCACAAAGTTAAGAAGCTTGGTAGAGATAGACGTGAATATAAAGAAAAGAAGGCGTACCCCCCACACACACACACCATCTCAAGCTAATATTCATGTATCAGGTGATGAGCAAACTGACCCAAGACATGATGTAATGGATGAATTGCTGGAGGAGGAAAATCAGGACTATTTTTTCGAACATGGGACCACTCCAGTTCTCCAGAGATCAGAAAGGATCAGGAACAGATACTCAACTCAGAACAATCAATGGAACAACAGAAAGCTTCCCAGGCAGAACTCGAATGCAACCCAAGAAAACTGGAGAGGAGGAACCAGGAGACAGAATGGGTGCCAGAATTACAAAAAGTAGCATTATGTCCAGTCCTTGATGTTCCTACATGTATGTTACCCTGATGCACCACCGTGACAAATTCTACTGGTGATTTCACTGCCTATAGTTTTTCATCTGTTAACATTGATGCTTGTCATGGGATTTATTTGCTCAAGGTCTAACTTTTGTACCTAACAGGCACATGGATGTTGCAAACACACTCAAGGATCTTAAGGAATATTGCAGAAAATTAAATTTCATGGCAATATTTCAAAATGTGGGGTCAGCTATGCAACCTTTAAGGATATCCAGTACTTATAATCCCCCGATTCAGCCTGTGATTAAATGTTTTGAAAAAAATCTGTGAGTTAGATATTTGTAACTTGGCATGTTTGGATGGCAAGCTAAGAAAACATACATTCAAATACAATCTTTCTAGAAAAGAAACAGTGAGATTAAATGATTTATGAAGCAATAAAGAAATCAGGAGCATGTAACCTGATAAAGGGGGTGGTTTGATCGTGATGAATGAGTGTGACTATAATATGAAAATGAGGCCCAGTTTTGCATCTGACACCTATAAGGAGGTGTCTGTGAATGAGTGCAATGTTGCATACAATAGAATAAAGGCAAATGTAAATGACTTATTCATTGACCAACAAATTTCGATTGACAATTATAACTATCTAAATGTGATGCAGCCTAAGATCCCCCACATATTTGGTTTGCCTAACATACACAAAAATAAAGACCAAACACCTATTTGACATATTGTTGATGGCTGTGATTCTATCACCCACCCCTTCGCCAAATTTTTGGACACTAGATTAAAAAGTTTGGTTGTCCAAGAGCCACATGTTTGCCATGATTTGTGGGGGAATTTTTACAAAAAATGATTGACCTTCCCTTTAAAGACACTTACACCTTTATTACTATGAATGTCAAGGAATTGTATTCAGTCATTCCCCATGACTTAGGACTGGAATGGTTTTCTGAATTTTTTATGGAGAAGAATATTCCACAAGACCAAATTAATGTTTACATCAATTTATTGGAGATTGTACTGAAAAATAATTTTGTTAAATTTGGAGGTGATTTGTTCTTACAACAAACAGGGGTAGCCATGGGTTCAGTGTGTTGAGGTCTTTCTGCCAACATTATTATGATACAATGGGAGAAAAAGGTTGTATTTAACTCCTCTTTTTTTGCATCATGTAGATTCTGCACACACTTTTTGGATGATATTTTTATCCTGTGGAATGGTGAAGCTCATGACATCCTCCATTTTTTGGCATATATTAATCAATCAACTGAGTTTCTTGCATTCACCTAGGAGAGTAATGAAGTGAACATAGTGTACCTGGATATATAATTGGCCAAGGACAACACAAACAGAAGATTTGCCTCCAAAAACGTATAGGAAGCTCACATATTCAAACAGTTTTCTCCATTTCTGACAGTTTGCACCCTATAACACAGAAAAGGACAGTGGTCAAGGTCCAGTTTGTGAGGGTAACTTGAATGACCATGGAAGATGCGGCCTTTTAGGATGAGTGCATATTGCTGAAAAACACATTTTTAAAACATGGCTATCCTACAAAATTTGCAGACAACTCAATGCCAGAGGTGATCAATAAATGTGAGTCTCATTATTTTCTGCCAATTCTGGGAGGCCCTTGTGTGACCAACAATGGAAGTCAGGAAGTCCTAGATGGAAGGGATACTACATCAATGCCACCCATGGCTGACACCAAGAAAATAAACACAGAGACCTTCAGGAATTCTTTCATTACAACCTATTCTACTGAAGGTCTCTTTGTAAAATCAATTCTGGAAAATAATTGATGTCTTCTCCTACAAGAGAATACCATTCCTGATTATGTGGGGCTGGGTCCATGAGTGGTGTTCAAAAGGGGCAGGAATCTGAAAACAATATTAGAACAAAGTTGGTCCAAACACCAACATAAGCAAAATTCTGAATTTATAGGGATGAAAAAGTATGGTTGTTGCCCCTACTGCCCCAATACTGTGGTGTGCTATGAAATTGTTTTCAACAATCAGGTGGACTCTATAAGAAACAGATTCAATTTCTGTACAACAAAGGTGGTATACTGTGCACTGTGTATGTTCTGCCCCTGTTTTCACATAGGAAAAATGGAGAGGAGACTGAGGGGCAGAATATATGAACATTTATATGAAATCAGAATGAGAAAAGAGACTAACACCCTCTACAAACACATAAAATGTTACCCACACCACACATTCCAGTTTTGTATTTTGGAACAAATGTCTTCCAATAGTAATGAACGTCCATGGACCTTATTACTGGAAAAATGTGAATTATATTGGCAGCTGAGTTTGGATGCCAATAATTGGTCTGGATTGAATGAACATGTTTCAATAGCATGTTTGCTTAAAGGAGAACTGCACCCACAGACTCAAAAAGCATGTTTATTTCATCATGGTTTGGTGTTTTCTACATTTTAACACAACTCTGGGACTATTTCAAGGTTTTTAAACATTTTTATACATAATTTCTGAGTCTGCCCACATGGGTTCTGGCATCTTGAAGTAATTCTGATTGTTTAGTCTGCCTCTAGGTATCCCACAATGCAGTGCTCATCTGTAAAAAGTTACATCACGTAGGCCTCTTTTTTCCTAAAGCTCCTGTCACTGCATTAAGTTTACATACATACACTGCTGTCTTTCAGTATGGGTGGCCACAGTGGTGCAGCAGTTAGCATTGCCTCCTCACAGCAAGAGGTTCTCTGGTTCGATCCTCAGCTGGAGTCCCTTCTGCGTGGAGTCTGCATGTCCACCCTGTGGTCGTGTGGGTTTCCTCTGGGTGCTCCGGTTTCCTCTCACATCCCAAAGATATGCTGTAGTTGGATTGGACACTCTTAATTGGCCCTAGGTGTGAGTGCATGCATGTGTGTGCCTTCTGTGGAAGGTTGGACACTGGGCTGGCAACTTGACACCGTAAAACTCCACTACCAATCATGAGCAGACAGGTGATCCACTGTGGTGACCCCTAACCGGTAAAAGCTGAAAGAAGAAGAAGAAGACACTGTGGTCTTTCAGTAAGTTTTAAGTAACATTTCAAGCCGTTCAATGACTACTTAAAACACAAACAGTGCAAATGCCACAGAACAGACTTTCAAAGTGCTTTTTACTGCTGCTTCTTTTTACAATGTCTAAACTGCAGTTTTATTTTTATGAAACTTGAATTGTACTACCTTGACTCATCTCTCATCCCCCTTCACACCTAACTTCCCTAGCTGCTTTGCTAAGGGTAACTTGAGCTGTTACCTGGGGAGATTAACAGCTCACAGCAGGAGACTTGACTCATGTACTGTTTCCTTGTTCTAGCCTTTACTTTCAGTATGGGTAGGGGAAGGATCAGGGAGCTGTGACATCACAGCATGGGTGGGTTTTTAGGATGGTCATGATGATGTCAGTTTGGGGAAGGAATTGGCCATAAAACTGCCTGTATTCAGTGGTCTTGATGACATCAATGACCTGGAGACTTTTTCAGGGCAGGATAAAAGTTTTTTAAAAGTGAAACCACAACAGCACAGTAAGGTACAGTTCTAGTGGAGAGAAGCAGTCAATTTAAAATATTTTAAATGCTGTGTTGTTGTTTATTCATAGCAGGGACAATAAATAGGGAGAGAAAGGACAGAGAACCTAAGCATTTATAATAGACTCCCATTGTTGTCATTTAAGTTAAAAGTACTGGAAAGATGAGCTCTAAATTTAGGGTTTATATTTTACATATGTTTACATACTTTTGTCTTAATTTTTCTGATTTTATAGGGAATGCATTTTGTACTATTTTATACACACACACACACACACACACACACATACACACACACACACACACACACACACACACATATATATATATATATATATATATATATATATATATATATATATATATATATATTTTTTTTTTTCCTTGTTTGCAAATGTCAGTTGAATTGCGAATTTCTTTGTGGTGGCTCCTTTAAAAAGATGTTTCATTTCCTGTGGGGCTTGGTGGTCATGTGATTGAACACAAAAGCTACAAATTGTGTGTGTACTTCCAGCAATGTTTATCTGATGAAGTTCATGTATTTTTGTGAATGAAAGTGCTTATCTCTCATAGTTTTAAACAAGTTTTTATTTCAAAAAGTTTCTAGATTAAAGTTCCTCTGGATTTTATCTGCAGCTATTTGTTTCCTTGGGCTTTTCATTTGTGTTTTAATACCTCTCAACCTCTTAGCCCCAGAATTTTGGACAAAGCCAAATTTAATGGGAGGACAAAGGGGAGAAAATAGAGACAGTTTTTAAATATTGCTCTAATAAACTTAGAAAGTTGATAGAATAACAGATTTTGCATTAGCATACATTTTCTGAAGGACATGGAGCCTAAAATTCAACTTTCTGTCATTGTTTAGTGGCTTCAGTTCTCAATGAATTGCCAGAAAACCACACATTTTATAAGTTAGAAACCAAAAATATGAGGCAAAAATCTGGACATTCTGTGAAAATCTGAACAGTTCAGAGGTATGACTCCAGCTCAGCCTCCAGTTCTAACCATATGATCACTGACATCTGCAAATACTGCAGAAAGGTAGTTAATAA
Source organism: Protopterus annectens (assembly GCF_019279795.1). NCBI lineage: Eukaryota > Metazoa > Chordata > Ceratodontiformes > Protopteridae > Protopterus > Protopterus annectens. The sequence continues at coordinate 356,980,594 of NC_056725.1, forward strand.
ACTACCATTTCATTCAGTGTGACATTCATCCAAATTAGATATGCCCAATAGTTCTTGAAGAATTACCTTTTGAAGACTGTTGATAGTCAGAAGAGCACAAAGGAGGAAAATATTAGTGTGTACAGTTTTGAAGAAAGCAGCCAGTGAAGGGTATGAAGAAATAATTCAGTACTTCAAGGGAATCCAAATATTCCCCAGTAGATATCAAGTTTTAAAGCAACAGCCATATGAAAGCAAGAGGTCAGAGGCAGGGATTCACTGACAAGCCTTTGCAGCTAAACAGATCAAAATATCATGGATCCTGTAGTGTGATGTGAACCATAGCTGTTGAGATATGATTAGCTGATGAAAACGAGTGCATATTAAATCTAGAAGCTGCATTAAGGAGACAACAAGCATTTGACGGGCTCAGCGACAGAGCTGTGCTACCAAAATGCATGTGAGCAGAGTTGTGAACATCAAAGGAAACATGCCTGAGCATACATAAGGCTATGCCTGCTCAGATGTGCAACAAGGCATCTCATTGCTGTCACATGAGTGCCACCCCAGTTCACTGTATAAGGAGGAGGAAAGGGAGAGAGAGAGAAAAGTTAGAAAAGGAAATAGCAAAAAGAGGAAAACACACAAGTTTAACCATAAGGAACAACAGGTAGGAAGTAGAGAAGGATATTTTCTTTTTTGAGAAAGACTTCCTTTTTTCATACAAAAAGAGGATGGTAGCTGGAAGATGATGTAGCGAGGAATGGTTGCGAGAGAGACAGTGGGAGAATAAAAGGTTGGTGGTTCACACAAACAAACATAAAGTGCGGACAAAGAGAGAAGTGATATTGACAAAAAGGTAGAGCCAACAATTGGATGGAAACACACATATAGACAAGCTGGACAGTTGGTAATGGGGAGAACTGTGCTATAAAAACAAGGTCATGGAGTGACACACAAAGTAGAGTAACAGACAGAGGGATAGGGCAGGGTACATGGCTGATGCTACAGTAGCCCAGAGGCCAATCCGCCCAGACATCATTCACATCTATGACTGATGCAATGTGAAAGCCATGCCTGTAGTAGCCCAATGGTTGGGGCCTGATGATCGCAGAATTAATCCAATTGTGACAGGAGTCTTGCTGTGAGGAAGGCATCCAGCTGCTGGTGCTCCACACACATCACCAACTTACACAAATTTTTCTAGGTGACCATAAGGGACCCCACTAGGATACTATCAGAAGAGAAGCCTTTGCTTCCACCCTACTCCAGAGGGGAGCCTTTGCACTTCTCTGGTGTAGTGGCCATCAGTGACCCTCCAAGTCACTTTTAACAGGGTGACTTCTATCCCCTGCTGAGATGCAGCCCTCATAACCAATGGAGATTCAGCTCCAGAGGAGTCAACCAAGGTAGGCTTTACAATATAGCAAGAGAAGAAAGGCTGAACAAAACAATATTAAGTTAATATATTGTGATCTTAGGCCACTGGGATGGGGAGTAAAAGTGCATTGATTATACTAAATGTAAAATTAAGGTAAGTCATCTTGTTTTTATGAGGGTGGATGTTTAGATTAATGCCCTTGGTTAAGCAAAGTCTCCTTTTTCTTCTTTCTTGAAAATTAGACAAAATGATAAATGTAATGCAAAATTATCAGTTCCTTGTAATCTGCAAAGATATTAGTTTGTTTTTTTTCCATTAACAAATGTTCTCAGTAGCAGTCAGGATGTCTGCAACTGTGGGCAATTGTACATTTTCCTCTGAGTGAAATTTACAAAAATCCCTTCATGCATCTGCAGAAACATTAGCTGTTTTTGTTTTCTCATTGCTGACTACTTTTACATGGAGATGATTGTAGCCCTTGACTCTAGATGATTGTCACTGTTGAAGTGATACCCCAACCCCATGTGCAAAAATGGGAAAAAGGGGTTATGGATGGATGGATGGATCTGTCTACTGGTGCAAACTATTAATATTAAGAGTTCTGGGCATTCCTTGCTAAAGGAAATCCAAAATTCTGTGATGCAATTATAAGTTTTCAGTGAAAAATAAAGCTGGAAGTCAAATGAAGTGAATAAGAGATAGCAGCCTGAGTCCTTTAACACATTTAATAGAACAGTGTACAGTTTAGTTTTATTTAAAGATACCCAGTGATTTTTTCCCCCTTAGGAATAAAAGTTGATGTTTTCTGAAAGTATGCATGCTGTTATTTCACATCTAGAAGGTGAATGCAGATAAGAAAAGAATAGACACATAATATGTGCAAATGGGAACACAGGCTGTAGCATTCACTTTAGCATGGGTAACCTTAATTTCAGGTTAAGCAATACCTGTGGGTGCAGCTGTCAATTTGGGACAATTGTTCCTATCTGGAGGCTTAAACTTCATTTTTTGAAGATGTATATTGTTTTGTACATTTGTTATAAGTTAACATGGGATGGGGGTGTTCTGAAAATGCATTTACTTTTTTGTTGTTTGAGGGTTTCCATCAAAACAAAAAGTCTTGAAAAATGTGGCATAAGTTAAAATAGATATGAAGAAATAACTGTAAAAAAGATCAGCCAACTAAACAGCATGTGTATGTAAGACAAAGGTTGGAAACATACATTCAAAAAAACTGGCATGTATAATGAATGGGAACAACAGCTTTTTATCATAATGGCTATGCTATCCATATAACCTTGGAACATAAATGGCTTTACAGGTATAGACAAAATGAAAAGAGCATTGGATTATATTAGGAAATGCAGAGTGCAAATAGTAATCCTGCAAGAAACACATTTGGAAAGAAATAAACATGTGAATTTGAAAATGAAAGGATTTCAGACTGGATATTCAGCAATATTTCAGGGACAAAAGAAAAGTGGAGTAATAATATTGATTGCCAGAGAGGCTCTGACAGTAATAGAAGAGGAAAAAAAAGATAATGGTACATTATGATAGTAAGGGGGCTATTAGCAAGGGATGAGGATTTCAATGTCATATATTTATATTTCACCAAAAACTGCTATTATGGAATTTAAGAAAATTTTGGAGACATAATCATCCTTCAGCAGGAAATATTATTTATAGGTGGGGACTAGAACTTGATTTGCAATAATAAGGATGTATCAGAAGACCTAGAAGAGATCATATAACAAAAGAAGGTAGATTTCTGAATAATGTTTTGAAAATATTTGGTATAGGAGATGTGAATTCAGTAGCAGGAATTCAGACTGAATTTACATATTCCCCAAGGTAGAATAACTGGGCTAGATGGGATATAAATTACATTATATAGGAACATGTACATTTGATTGAAAGCTTTCCTTACTTATCCAACAATGGTTTCAGGACATGTACTAATAAGAACAAAAAAAATAAAAATGCAGGATAATGAAGTAAAAATGAGGCGTTGATGCTTTCACACCTGCATGTTTAAATGAGGGGAATTAAAGGAATGGTCAGTGGAAATTATTTGGGCATAATTAGGGAAGATTGTTGTTTACTCAGATGTGATTGCTAGTGAGTGTGATAGAATGAAAATGGAGTTTAAAAATATAAATGAAAGCGAAAGAGATGTGGCTAAGAAGTAACAGAAATTATTTAGAGGGGCTGACAAGAGTTATAGAATAAGGGGAATCACACAGAACATGAAGAGGTGCAACTGTAGAGTGCTAAAGAGAAAATAAGAGAGTATTCAGATAATATGATGAGTTTAGAAAGATTGCTGTTAAGCAGCTAGTTTTTGATAACAACTCCAGAGCACAAAAGCGTTAGCACAATAACTTAGGCAACAGAAAGCAAAAACGGTTGTCACCAAATTTGGGGAACGTATAGCAAGAAAAATAACCAGAGATCTTATAGCAGTATTTGAGATATTTCATAAAGTTTATGAAAATTTATATAAAGCAGAGAAATATGGAAATCAAGAAAGAGCACAAATGCAGATATTTATGTAAGAATTAATTATGCCAAGGTTTATGGTCAGGTCTATGAGGCTGATCAACTAAAAATTAAGATGGGGAAGATGAGATAAAAATGATAATGTATAATCAATCTGCAGGAAAGTCTCCAGGAACAGATGGCATTCATATAAACATTTGGAAGTTAGGAGGGAAGAAAGTGATAAAGATCTGGAAGATTTTGTTTAACAGTATTTTAAAAAAAACACCAACATCTTGGAAGAACGCTATGGTGGCTGTATTACACAAAGATGGTAAAGACACATCAGACCCAACTTCATGTAGACCCATTTCATTTTTAACCATGATTATAAGGTGTTTATGTTTCTACTAGCTAAAAGAATGGCAAAGGTGTTGACAAAATTGATAGATGTGGGTCAATGGGGTTTTGTGAAAGGAAGGCAAACTTTTGACAACATTAATAGAGCAATGTTTATCCAGAGGGAAGCAGAATGCAAGAAAATACTACTGTTGATAGTGGGTCAATATGCAGAGAAAGCATTTGACAGAGTAAGCTGTGATTTTATGAGTAAGGCAATATAAGCATTTGCATTTCCTGATACAATAATAAGGTTAATTAGGAAGATATATGTAGGGTCAGAGGCAAGAATTAAAGTGGGAGGCTTCCTCTCTAAGTTGTGTTTCAAAAGAGGAACCAGACAGGGGTGTCTGCTTTTCACTTTATTTGCTTTATATTTAGAGCCATTGGCAAAGACAATAAGGGATTCAAAAAATCAAAGATATATTTGGTATGGTAATCAAGAAAAGTTGGGTTTATTTACAGATTATATTATTTTGTACCTGATAAATCCAGAAAATGACATCTCAGTATTGTGGAACAATCTGAAACAGTTTCATGTCTTTTTGGGATATAAAATTAATAAAGATAAAACAAAGACTACAGCTGAAATTATGTCCCACATATGAACTGATTCAGCAATACCCATATTTATGGGGACACAATAAGATGAAGAATATAGAAGTTTGGATTAAAAAGGATTTTATTACGGTAGCTAAGGATATGTGAAAAGAGACTAAACAAAAGATAATTCAAAACCTAGGAAACAGGAAGCTCTTGTTTATGAATGTGGATAATAAGATACAAGCAATGCAAATGTTTTTCGTCCCTTTAGTTTTATATATGGGTCAGGCAAAATTTTATCGAATAGTGGAGAAGTTGTGGGCAATAACTAATAAAGAGTTGAAATAATTTAATTGGGAGGGGAAGAGGGCAAGAGTTAAGTGGGATATATTGACCCTCCCAGTAGAATGAGGTGTTTTAAGATTACCTGATTTGAAGGGATATTTAAAAGCTACATAGTTAAGGTTCATATGTATAACACAAGCAGAAGGTTATAATTCATCTAATGACAACCATATAGAATATTATATACATAAAGTAGCAGGAAAAAATAAGCCAACACGAGAAGGGAGAAAGGAGATTTTGCCAGTAGGGATGACTATAGCAGTACTAAAAATAGGTAAGATGGGGCTGGAAAACTGGCAAAGGAACCAACGTATGGCGAATAAATAATTAGAGGGGGAAAGGTAATAGTGTTGGATGAGGCCAAGAAGATGTGTGGACTGCAGGCCAAAGACTGCCTTCCCTACCAGGGATTGATATTAGAGTATAGGCAAAGAGAAAGTGATAGGGGAATCCTAAGTAAAAGACCTGCTCTGGCAGAGTTTTTTAGTTGAATCTAGGATAAATCCTGCTATTAAAAAAGTGGATAATTTGTAGGGTATATAAAATATTGCATGAAAACTATAAGAACTAATCAGATAAAGTTAGAAAGGATTAGGAAGAGAGACTGGAAAAGCAGTTTATAAGAAAACAATGGGAGGACGTGAGTAATGTTTCCAAGTATGCACAAAGTCTAGAAGGTTAAGGATTTCTTGGAAGTATTTGCATAGGTATTTTTATACCCCAAGCAGACTTCAAAGAATTTTTCCTCAGGTAGAAAGCAAATATTGGAGGTATGATGCAGAAGAAACAGATAGCTGGGAACATACATTTGAGGAGTGTAATGAGTTGGCAGGTTTTAAAAATTTCATCCAGAGTACTCTGTCAGAAATATTAGGTGAGCAAATTCTGTAATTGACTAAATTATTCTTTTGAACTGGGACACAGGATCTGAATTGCCTAGACATAGTAAGGCATTGTTAAATTTAATTCTATTGGTTACCAAAAAGTAATTTCTAGAAGAGGGAAATCAAAGTCTAAACCAACTGTATTTGAAATGCTGAATAATATAAAAGAGATCAAAGAACTGGAAGAGGACTCTTTATCAAAGGGAAGGAGCAAATTCCCTAAAAAGAAATGGGAATTGTGAGAACAATATATGCAGAACAATGTTCAGGATGAGGAAGAATGAGGTTTAAGGAAAGGAAGGAAGGAACTGAGCCAATTTATGTAATGTTGAACTCATGATAGTTATAAAGAAAGAAGCTATATGTGATGTATAATGCATGCAAACAGAAAAAAATGTTAATATGATTTGTTTTCTTTTCTGTTTATGTATATTTGCCTGTGTCTTAAGTGATAATTTAACACAGGTGTTTAAAAAGAAGAAGAAAGAAAGAAAAAAAGTCTTGCACTCTTTCAGGCAGCACACAGAAACCCTGCTGTTCCCAGCTCCTGAAGCAGACATGGTCACTCAGATGGGTCCATTCAAAGAACAAAATGGTAGCACCATCTGCATGTATGCCCATTTACGCATCACGTAACATGGATCACAGTGCAGCAATGGATGCTACAAAATGGCTTTGTGGCACAGCCCCATGGCACTATGACTTCCACAGATGCCACATATAAGTATTTAGCTCACAGATCCGGGATGGGCAGGATAGCACCACTTGTAATGACAGTGTGATGATTCAAGGTAATGATTCAAAGACAGCTGTGATAAATTCCCTAATTAACATAACTGCTATACTAAGAGGCCAAAATTAATGAGATAAAAGGCAATATTACCATATTGCCAGAGACCATGCTAATACAAGCAACTGTGAGATCAGGAGTTTAATGCAGTAGGACACTGGATTTTGAAATAAGTAAAAGAATACAAGAAACCTGGTAGTTTATCCCTGCACCAGGGTATAGAAGAACTGTTGCATGTGGGTGGGGGAACACACCACAAAGCCATGTCACTGTCATGTCAGGTTGTGTGGGGTAATATACCAGTTGGAACATGAACATAGAGCAGCGCATATCACACAGTGCACAGTGGCCATTTACACTGGGTGAGGCATGGCAATACATACTGTGAGGAGCAGTGTGTGAGATATATTACAGGGATTCAATAAGCTGACACAGGAAAGGGTGTCATTATTACAAGCCCATAGCTGCAGTTTGTTTAGGAAAGGGATGGAGGTGTCATAGCATAACACGGACAGGTAAGTAGGTACCTTATGTTCCTGGGAAGAGAAGCATACAGTTATATTGAACATCCATATACAACCATGCATACACACTGACTGACATGTGTAATACACAGGTGCACATGCCTTGTCAATGGTATTACTGCAGGTCCTACACACTCACATTTCAAGTGCATCCTTTCCAGTGATAATGTGGACAAACCTTTTCAGGAGCTGGCATGGCAGGAATTAGTATAGGATGTCAAGGTTGTGGATGGCTATAAGAGGGGTCTAAAGCAGGTTTTTCAAAAGATGACCACTATGACAGTGCATGCCAAGAACAAGGCACAGAACATTGCCAAGGACATGTCTACCACAGAAGAAGGACCACCTACAAAGAAGAAGCTCTCAGAGGTGGAAAATTTCCTGGTACCTCTGTCTGGAGTTTCATATTTCATTGTGGCCTGGATGTGGGAGCTGGAATGGTGAAAATGACATAAGTGTATCTGTTGGATAGAGGGCCACTTCTGAATCTTGAAATACTGAAATTTCGAGTTACGGTAGCTTGAGACCAGAATATCAAAAGTGCAGTTATTCAAAACTGCATTTTAAAGAATTTTAGTTTACCAAATCTGCGGTTGTAGTTGTGCAGTGTGTTCTTCATGGTATGCTGTCACTTTAAGGTACAGTGTGGTCTGGGATTTAGATATGGTGGCCGATGTGTAGTTATGTGTGGAGATTCAGGTGGATTTTTATTATTTAAGGTTTTTGGGTTGCAGTTTATTATTTTTTAAGTTTTTTGGAAAGTTTTAGGAGTAGGTTGGGGTAGGTAGGTGAGAGAGTGTGTGTGTGTGTGTGTGTGTGTGTGTGTGTGTGTGTGTGTGTGTGTGTGTGTGTGTGTGTGTGTGTGTGTGTGTGTGTGTGTGTTGAAATTGATGCATAAAAGTAGTTTTTTTGTTTTTTCATGTTAGTGCGACCTCCGAGTTGGTAAATATAAGTAGCAGGGGTGTGGGGAACACAGCCCCCCACAAGGTAGGGTGCCTGGGGGCTTGCACCCCTGCAAAAACGTATAGTAGTGTTGTTTGTTTGAGTGTCTTAGTTTTGTTGTTTTTATGTCAGGTAGGGTTGGATGTTTAGTTGTATTTGGTTAGTGTCGAGATTTTGTTAGTTGGTTTTGTCAGTTTTTGTGTTTCTGGACATTTGCCATTCTGGTCTCAAGATACTGAAATTCAAAATTTCAGTATTTTGAGATTCAGAAGTGGACCTGTTAGATACAATAGGTTAGTATTGCTGTCAGATTTTCATACTGTACAGTTCACTGCAGAGCCGGATCATTGTCAAATGGGGCCCTAGGCAGGGTAATGGACTGCCCCTTCCCATAGCCATACCAATATCTCATTGCTTATCTGTCTCTCCTCAATTACCATAAAACTTTGTCAAATCTGTCAGTGTGCATACTATTTCATTTTTGTACTTTGACAATGATCACAGAGATTTGGATTTAATTCAAAACGGTTATTTCAAATTTTACAGCAAAAACAGTGGAAACCTTTTGTCAAAAAAAAACAAGACAATCTCACACCAAAAACAGACTTAGCATGAGTAACAGTAAACGTCTCTTCTCTTGAAGCTCACATTTATTGAAAATACGTCTGGCATCCCCAACAAGACTGGTGCTGGGACTCATAGTCAAACAGCATATAGTGAAGCACTAATTAGTGCTTTTGTGAAGGGAGAAGGAATTTGAAAAAAATGTACAATGCATATGCTTCCATCTTATGACAGCCCACTGAATGGAAGTGTCCCTTTTCAGGGTCAGTCTAGGAGAACATTGTCTGGTGAAGTGACTTGGTCAGAGTCACACAGTAGACAAATGAAGGCTGAGGGAATCAAACCCTGAATTTAAAAGCAGCTCATAGCCTTGTTTATCTGTACTAAGTACCAGACAAACTGTTGTAGCTCTACACAGTGCATTTCACACCCATGTAGCCACACAAAACAAGGTTAATTCAAAATGTATTCCCAGTTAAAATGCTGACATTAAACTCACAAATATCATGCTGTCCCATTTATTCACAGCTAACTAATAAACACACTGTCAGTGGTCAACAAAACAAGGAAACCAAGGATTGTACCCAAAGAACATGGCTCATATGATGACATGATGATGTTCCTGTTAACTATAATCAGTTCCTTCTGTTACACCTTAACTACTGTGAGTTGCAGGAAAAAAGCATTTATATACACATAGACACACACACACACACACACACACACACACACACACACACACACACACACACAAAACATTAATTATAGCCAGTTGCATGGCTGTACACCTCTGATGTCTGCTTGAGTACAAGTGAAAGAATATATTCATAAGTACTGGGCCAGAAATATATCACAGCTTGCTGCTGTCAAAACCATGCACTGGTACCTATTGCAGCCCCCACTACCCTCTTCTTTTTAGTTCAAATCAAAGTCAAAGACCAAAAAATCAGGAACAGATTTTATATGTCTTTCTTATAAGTTGTTAGAATAAAAAGTGTTGTATTAGTAAATATTTTCTGAAAGATACAGCCTCTTTAACTCATGTCTATTACTATTTAATCGGAGTACAGCAGAAGTAAGAACAAAACTCCAAATTTAATTCCAAGAATGTGCACTTATAACATACGGATGAGCGCTTTCACCATTACAGCTTCTTCAGATCCTTGTATAAAAGTCACAGTAGACCTCCCCTTATATAAGCAGCTCAATTAATCAATTAAAACAATTTAAACAATTAAAAGCAATGCTGGAGAATTTAAAGAACTCTCCCATATATAAACATGTTAATGTAAAGTAAGACAAAAATATATAAAACTTGCATAGTGACCTAAAAACATGTAAATAAACATTCTGATAAGTTAATATTGATAAAATACATAATCAAGAACATATACAAATAAATGATAGTTCATTTTATGTGCCTGCGTTGTCTCAGCTTAGGTTTTATAGAAGCTCTATCATTCAACCCATGCCCCCTATCAGCTTTCAAACGAATGATCCAGACAGTCTCCTTAGATTCAGTAAGATTCATAGTATTACCACCCCTCTTATTCACAACAATTATCTCTAGGACCCGGAACAAGAAAGTATGATCATTGTCATTGGCGGTTATATGTTTTGCTAAGGCATTGTGTAAAGTGCCCTTTCTCATGTGGTAAATATGCTCTCTCATTCTATCCCTTAACGGCCGGTTAGTTTTACCAACATAGAAACTTGGGCATGCCTGACAAGTAGCTAAATACACCACATTAGGTGTCATACAATCTGCATCTGCCTTGGTGGAGAAAATGGTGTGTAAATCCGGGTGTATAAACACCTCACTGCTATCAATAAATGAACAGAAGTTGCAGTGACCACAGGGTTTAGTGTGACCAGTGTTCTTCATAATCCTATCATGTCTGGGGTGACAAAGCAATCGCTTTAGGTTGCTCTTATTCAAATAGGAAACTTGGTGTCTCCCCACAATGCGTTTCAAGTCATCATCAACCAGGAGAATATCCCAATGTTTGCTAATAATTTCCTTTAACTGATATTGATCAGAAGTATACAGAGTAGAAAATTTAATAGATCTATTTAACATATGATCTCCAACGGTTTGATCTTGGACCCTGGGTCCAAAGTATGGTGCACCTGAAGTGGTGCGTGACATGTATGCTTCCTCCATGTATGGTATAATCTCATTATCCTTGTATCCCCGGGTCAGTAATCTATTTCTCAGATTGTCTAATTCTGAGATAAATCCCTGTTCAGTGGGGTTCAATCTCGAGGCTCTAATGGCCTGTCCTTTCATTATATTCTTAAAAACAAATTGTGGGTGCATACTAGACCTTAATAACAAGGAATTGCAGTAACATGCCTTGCGATAGACCCCCGTATTTATCATATCATCTGTTAATCTCTCAATATATAGGTCTAAAAAATCAATTCTATGTGTGGAATAGTTCATGGTAAAAGTAAGGAATGTAGTTAAATCATTCATAATGGATAGCATTGATTCCAGCTGTTCTGATGTTCCATTCCAAAGAACAAAAAGGTCATCAACAAACCTGTAGAACACCACATGTTCACAGAAAAGTGCATTCTTAAATAAAACATGTTCCTCCCAATATGCAAGGAACATGTTGGCGTAGCTATTTGCACATGGAGTGCCCATAGCTACGCCATCACGCTGTTTATAGATCTGGTCTTGGAACATGAATAAGTTGTTCTCCAAGACCAGTTCTAAGAAATGAACTATGAGGTCTATCAATACAGCAGTGTAAGTACTGTGTGCTTTCAGATAATTTAACACATAATCAAGTCCTATATCATTAGGTATTACAGTAAATAGGGATTGAATGTCAAAAGTACAACTAGAGATTCTATCATGGTGTCCAATACATTCATACAGATCAATCAAAAATTGCTTGGAATCCTTCAAGACTGTAACATTGTCATTCAATACACATCTCAGATGTTTCTCCACAAAAACTGAAAGGTGTTCAGTTACCCATCCACGGCCAGAAACTATGGGTGTCATGGGTGGGTTCTTCATATTTTTGTGTACCTTTAAATTGTTTTAATTGATTAATTGAGCTGCTTATATAAGGGGAGGTCTACTGTGACTTTTACACAAGGATCTGAAGAAGCTGTAATGGTGAAAGCGCTCATCCGTATGTTATAAGTGCACATTCTTGGAATTAAATTTGGAGTTTTGTTCTTACTTCTGCTGTACTCCGCTTCCTTTGTGACTTACATTATATCTACCTCACGGAACTACAGCGTTTGCTTGCTGAGCAGTGGATTTTACTTTACTTTATTTTTTATTCAGTACATTTTTTCTGCTTGCCAGCAAGAGTAAGACTCTTTTCTTGGGTACTGGCGAATCTTGAACTGGATTATGTCCCGAGAAGTGAAGACCGTGGGACTGGAGCATTGCAGGTGCGCTTCCAACAGTATTTAAAAGAAACTGTCAGTGCATCTCTGTTTTTTGAGTCTACGCCGACCTCCGATGATGTCATGACGCCGACCTTGAATTCAGAAAGACTACATGCAGTTTTGGATAGCATGGAGAAGGATTTCATGAGGCTCAAACGCTTACAAACACAGCGGATACACTTCCAGTTCTGCCTCGAACAACATATTATTCTGCGAGGTTTAAGGGTTCTTAATATGCCAAATCAAGGCAAGGAACATCCAGATTTACTCGCGAAATGGCAATGCCTGAACATTGAGGTGAGTCGCAAGTATTTGCAACTACTAATTGACTTTTTCCTCCCTGAGGAGGTTAGGTTAACAGACAATATTAAGCGCAAACAGCAGGAGCTGTTTAGTAACTTTTCGGATAAGGTGGTTGCACCATTGTTTGAGAACTTGCTAGATTGTGTGCTAGCGTATGAAAGAAAACTTTTACAGCAGAAAAAACACAAAGCCACCAGGGATATTAATGATTTTAAATTGGGCAATGTATTCTTATGGCCCAAAGCAGGGCAGGATTCCTCTACAACGTTTCAGATGCATAGGGATCCTTCTACCCCCATGCCTCCTAGGAAAGTAAAGGAATCTACACACTTTAATTTTATCAACGATGTTACAAGTAATAGTGTAACAAACGACATGAATGTGGGTGTTGAACTGAATGGACATAACAGCATTACTCCTGTGGAGATCGACTCTGCCCAAGTTTGTACTGGGGGGGTCACCATCAGTAATGATGCATGTATTTTGGAAGAAATACCACCTGTCGCTGGGACTACCACAGACAATTGCAAGGACTCTGTGGATGTTATTCATATTGTACATCCCAGTGCATGTACTAGAAACAACTTATATCCTGAAGTACATGTGGTTAAGAATAGACCTGTTTCTACAAAAGAAGGATCAGAGCCTGTTGTTAAACCTAAGAAAACTACTACTTTGACTGATTCCAGCAAGTTCTCAAGTTTGGATTTGACTTTTCCTCTGCCAGTGCGCATGGAGAAAGGTCCTCGCAGACCTCGCTCCATGAGCAGGGGCAGACAGAAGAGGAAATTATCAGGGAATTTTATACCCCATCAGACTTTAAAGAGAATGTGGAACAACAAGCGTTAATCTATAATTTGTCCCACATTACTCTAACAGATGATGATACCAGTTTATTAAACAAAGGTTTGAATTTTATTCCTAAAAGCCAGAGCAAATTGACTGATACAATGGTGGACTTAAAACTTTTTTGTAGGAATGTGATGCTTAGATTAATTTATAATGATTCTGAGAAAGAATCAGCACAGAGCAGGAAGTTTGCTTTTAAGAATTTAAGTGATTTTGTACCAACTCACCACCCATTAGTTGAAGCATTCCTTAAGTTAACAGAGGAGGAATTGTATAGTTACTATAATACTCAACTGGGACCCCAAAAACAGAAGAGGCGGGATAACTTGAGCTTTTGGGAACATCAGTGTCTGAGGAAATTGCAGAATGATCCTACCATTATAATTAGACCAGCTGATAAAGGTGGGAAAGTTGTAGTATTGGATATGTCATTTTATACGGAGGCTATGTCCTCCATGTTACAGGACAGGTTCTATGAACCTACTTCCATGGAACAGGTTCACTCTGTTGTCAGATATATTCATGACACACTTTATGATATTCTTAGAAGTAATTTAATAAATAAGGAGCTATATGGATACCTTATGATTTATACACCCACTATACCGATTATACAAGGTCTCCCCAAGGTACACAAAAATATGAAGAACCCACCCATGAGACCCATAGTTTCTGGCCGTGGATGGGTAACTGAACACCTTTCAGTTTTTGTGGAGAAACATCTGAGATGTGTATTGAATGACAATGTTACAGTCTTGAAGGATTCCAAGCAATTTTGATTGATCTGTATGAATGTATTGGACACCATGATAGAATCTCTAGTTGTACTTTTGTGACTTTTGACATTCAATCCCTATTTACTGTAATACCTAATGATATAGGACTTGATTATGTGTTAAATTATCTGAAAGCACACAGTACTTACACTGCTGTATTGATAGACCTCATAGTTCATTTTCTAGAACTGGTCTTGGAGAACAACTTATTCATGTTCCAAGACCAGATCTATAAACAGCGTGATGGCGTAGCTATGGGCACTCCATGTGCAAATAGCTACGCCAACATGTTCCTTGCATATTGGGAGGAACATGTTTTATTTAAGAATGCACTTTTCTGTGAACATGTGGTGTTCTACAGAAGGTTTGTTGATGACCTTTTGTTCTTTGGAATGGAACATCAGAACAGCTGGAATCAATGCTATCCATTATGAATGATTTAACTACATTCCTTACTTTTACCATGAACTATTCCACACATAGAATTGATTTTTAGACCTATATATTGAGAGATTAACAGATGATATGATAAATACGGGGTCTATCGCAAGGCATGTTACTGCAATTCCTTGTTATTAAGGTCTAGTATGCACCCACAATTTGTTTTAAGAATATAATGAAAGGACAGGCCATTAGAGCCTCGAGATTGAACCCCACTGAACAGGGATTTATCTCAGAATTAGACAATCTGAGAAATAGATTACTGACCGGGGATACAAGGATAATGAGATTATACCATACATGGAGGAAGCATACATGTCACGCACCACTTCAGGTGCACCATACTTTGGACCCAGGGTCCAAGATCAAACCGTTGGAGATCATATGTTAAATAGATCTATTAAATTTTCTACTCTGTATACTTCTGATCAATATCAGTTAAAGGAAATTATTAGCAAACATTGGGATATTCTCCTGGTTGATGATGACTTGAAACGCATTGTGGGGAGACACCAAGTTTCCTATTTCGAATAAGAGCAACCTAAAGCGATAGCTTTGTCACCCCAGACATGATAGGATTATGAAGAACACTGGTCACACTAAACCCTGTGGTCACTGCAACTTCTGTTCATTTATTGATAGCAGTGAGGTGTTTATACACCGGATTTACACACCATTTTCTCCATCAAGGCAGATGCAGATTGTATGACACCTAATGTGGTGTATTTAGCTACTTGTCAGGCATGCCCAAGTTTCTATGTTGGTAAAACTAACCGGCCGTTAAGGGATAGAATGAGAGAGCATATTTACCACATGAGAAAGGGCACTTTACACAATGCCTTAGCAAAACATATAACCGCCAATGACAATGATCATACTTTCTTGTTCCGGGTCCTAGAGATAATTGTTGTGAATAAGAGGGGTGGTAATACTATGAATCTTACTGAATCTAAGGAGACTGACTGGATCATTCGTTTGAAAGCTGATAGGGGGCATGAGTTGAATGATAGAGCTTCTATAAAACCTAAGCTGAGACAACGCAGGCACATAAAATGAACTATCATTTATTTGTATATGTTCTTGATTATGTATTTTATCAATATTAACTTATCAGAATGTTTATTTACATGTTTTAGGTCACTATGCAAGTTTTATATATTTTTGTCTTACTTTACATTAACATGTTTATGTATGGGAGAGTTCTTTAAATTCTCCAGCATTGCTTTTAATTGTTTAAATTGTTTTAATTGATTAATTGAGCTGCTTATATAAGGGGAGGTCTACTGTGACTTTTATACAAGGATCTGAAGAAGCTGTAATGGTGAAAGCGCTCATCCGTATGTTATAAGTGCACATTCTTGGAATTAAATTTGGAGTTTTGTTCTTACTTCTGCTGTACTCCGCTTCCTTTGTGACTTACATTATATCTACCTCACGGAACTACAGCGTTTGCTTGCTGAGCAGTGGATTTTACTTTACTTTATTACTATTTAATGACTGAAATCCACAATGGTGTTCCAGAAAGACATACATTTTACAATGAATGGATGAAAATACTTCTCAACATCTTTGCCCAAGAATTCTCAACAAAGCCAAGAATAATGAGGGAACAAAGGCCAAAATTTCAAACACCATTTTCTTTTATCCATTTGCAGACTAAGTAAACTCACTGCACAAATTGTCTTTTTTCAAGGAAGTCTCTGGAGCACAATCTGACTGACTTGTTCCAAGACACACAGCAGGCAACTGGAGGTGGAAGGATTTAAATCCTGTACTCTTGACTACAGGAAGCAGTTTGTTAACAGCTCAGAGCTTTACGTGCCAGACAACTTTAATTAATTTGAAATGCATTTTCCAAACAACAACTATGAAACTTTAATAATTAGCATTATTGACTGTTATTCTCAGTGATTTATGAGAAAATGAAAAAGTTAAGGAAGGTCTGACAGTTAACAAAATGAATTAAGGCTCTAAGCTCTTGATAAGCTGCTTCATGCAGTCAAGAGTACAGGGTTTGAGTCTATCTAGTTCCATTTATTTACCATGTGACTCTGAGCAACTCACTTAACCAGATACTGCTCTTGGCTAACAAATACAAAAAAATGGATAGGGACCTGGTGAAAAAAAGGGTAGAGAAAATGTACTTTATGAGCAAGAATAACTACCTACCTATAATGAATGGTCTTACTGACTGTAACCCCAGTGATTTGTCTCTAAAGGTGCTTATGTTTACTGTAATCATCTTGGAGGTAGGGCAGCATCATCATTACTCTGGAAGGGCAAAATCACTCATAAATCCAAACTGGATGTAGGTTTTCTGTAATCATCCTTGAAGTAGTGCTGCAGGGAGGGCAGAATCTTAATCGATCCAGTCTGAATGTGAAATTCACACACCACACACTCACACACAAACACACACAGACACACTTCCATCTCCCCCCAAACAAATGTCTGATCCTGTTCAAAAAGTCTGATTACCTGCATGTGAGTCTTTCACCCTTGCAAGTATGTCTCACACAGAGCACAAACAAATATCAGATCTCTAATTATTTCAGTTTGCTTCTCCTGTGCTTAATTTGAGCTTCTCCTTTCCTGCACTTGACGAGCATGTACTGAGACATGCAAATTTGCATACAGAGCAGCTGAGCAAAGCTGAAAGAGACTGGAAGGCTAGAAGGTTGCACACTGAGAAGCAGAATGGGTTAACTGTGTTTTCTGTTTGTCTGTTTGCTAGTTTTGCTGTTTTTAATTTAAAGGCTACACCAGACCCCCCCCCCCCCCCAGACAGCATTAGGCCCTAGGCAGTTGCCTAGATCACCCTGTGCTGGATCCAGTTCTGGTTCACTGCATGTGAGGCAGGATTTATTTAGCACAATGTTTCAGCCTGTCCTCTGGGCACTTCTGGTCTGCAACTACAATACCTTAAACAAGCAAGTATGTTGGCATCCATATGCAACATGCAGATTCTGTCATATATAACAATATACCCTACTGGGGGGGGGGTTCCATTTATTGCAGTGGTGCCACAGATATATGCCATTATGCTTTCAAGAGATTCTGTTGCTAGAGGGTCTAGCACAAGGAGGGTGAAACATGTCTGATGTCAGCAAGTCACCCATAGTTGCTGCTACTGCTGTTGATGATGATGTTGATGGCAACATGCTCAAGATATAGTCTGATGATACAGTGATAGTGTCAGTAACACTAATACTGGATAGCTGTCACATAACCTTTGGCAGATCCCTTCACTGGCTCCCTCTCAACTGAAACTTGAGGAGAAAAAAGTAAAAAAAGCTCTTCTCAAAGCTGAGCAACAAAAAAGTATTTAAATTAGAACTATAGTAAACTGCTTGCTTGCATATTGCTACACATGTGAGAATGCAGTATAAGTTTTCATCTATGAAATTGCAATATTATCCATATTTTCTGCACCCTCACCATCAGCACCTACTGATTGTTTATTTTTGTAGCATATACATGGAAGAGATGCCCCTTTGGACCCACTTGAGGTATGACAGTACCCTAACACATGAGGAGCCTTTGCAGGGACAGGCCAAAACCACACCTTCATCAGTATCTGATGGGATATCCTGTAACTGTGAGCCCCACTCAGACTACACATGTTTCCCCAACCTAGACTGCATCTTTGAGCTGCATTGCCTCTGATATGTGCACCTCTCCCCTGTGAGGTATTTGCACATATCAGCTGCATGCCTCTGATATGTGCAAATACCCCACTGGGGAGAGGTGTGGTGAGGTGCACTGTTCTCGTAATTCCATCTCTGTCCATGACCTAGATGCAACAATTGGCATTTATCAGCACAGAAAACTGAAACCCACACAGTTGCAGAGATGATGAGTATGCTGTGTGGCTTGCAGGATGATGGGCAACAAGCAATAGTTGTATAGCTTGTGTGATGATAGCCAGTGTTTGCACAGTGACACAGAGTTGAGGAGCAGGAAGCAGATGATGTTCCTCAGGTCACTGGTGACTGACATGGCATCCATTAGGGCTTCTATGAGGCATCCTTTTTTCTGCCTGTTTAGGTCCTGCTTTACATGGCCCTGAAAGGGTTCAGATGTGAGGTAGCCAGTCATAAGCCAGTTATTTCCAGGTGACAGCATCACTGTCAGCTCTGGCTACAGAGGGCACTACACCTTGCATAGGATGGTCTCACATATGTGGTCACCAATATTCTACAGGATCCATCCCTGGGATACCTTATCAGGCTGCTTTCCATTGCTCCATAGTTCTGCACCATCAATATTGTCTGTGGACAGAGTGCCATGCTCACAAGTGGCCATAAAACTGGTTGAGGATGCATTACATCCAGTGGCTCTATGCTCCTGACATGAGACACCCTGTAATAGTGCAGACACATGCTTCCATAATTCTAAACTATCCCTGCCATGAGCTGGATCAGGACCAATACAGTTCACAACCCTATGCTCTTAATATGGCAGAAGAGCCATAGCTATCTATTCTGGCATCATGTGCTGTTCACAGAAAAAGAGGATCATCTTCAGTCTGTAGCAGATCTCTTGTTACAAATGTAAAGAGTGAATTGCTACAATTAGGTGCTACACACTGAATGTCGAAAGCTTCAATCTTGACCAAAATTGCACTATTGGCATTCATTTCTGAATGCCAGTACTGTCCTGGACTACACTAGATGCACCAAAGTACTTCAGATCTGACCACACAAGCTAAAATTGTGTCCACTTGACACTTTGAGCCCAGCATGGCTTCCTCCTTCACCTTACCCTAGCTACTCCTCTGCATGGCAAATCCACCACCGCCAATGCAGGATGTGATCCCTGACCCTGCATAACCTTCAACCAGGGTGTTGAGCTACAACAACCACCTCACCTGACCTTGGCCCCATACCTCTCAACCTCTTAATGCAAAACATATGGACAAAGCCAAAAATAATGCAGGGGACAAAGGCCCAAAAATAGGGACAGATTTCAAATATTGGTCTTATAAACTTAGAAAGTTGGTAAAATTACAGGTTTTGTATTAGCATGCATTTTCTGAAAGATATGAAGTCTGAAACTGAAATTCCTGTCATTATTTGTTGACTTCAATTCTCAGTGATTTTCCAGAAAACCACTAATTTTATAAGGAGCAGTCAAAAAATATAAGGCAAAAACCTGGGCATTCTGCAAATATCTGGAGAGCTGGAAGGTATGCTTGGCCCATATGATAGAAATGTTGTCACCTGTCACAGTATCTCCACAGTCTGTGCAATTTATGACGATGATGATGATGATGATGACCTGCCCACCTCTAACTTGTGTGAGTAAGGTATTGCCTAATGCACAACATGGCTGGTCCACACATTGTATTGCATAGTCTGAGTTTAGTAATGCATGTATCATTTTATTCTATGTTCTCTGTGTCATACCTATAGCTGTGGAGTAGATGCCACCTCTTTGCCAATGCCATGATGTACAATGCTGTGCAACATTGTGCACACTACAAATATTTGGGTGCACATCTCAGGTGAGTAATGCAATACCCCACAAGAAGTATCTAGGCAGCAAAAGCATCCCTTAGGTTAATAGAAACATTCTACCAAATTCTGTGTCTTTGCACATGCAGTATTGTAAGCCATTTCTGTTGTTGTCCGAGGGTTGCAGACAATATTCTTTAACCATGAATCCAATGCACATCCAGCGTTCTCTGCAAAACGCAATGGTGACACCTTTATATGTAATCTGCTATCTGATTGGATGGTAGCTGTATACGGTGAGCACTTTGTATTTGCCTACATCTACTCATCTTCTACACAGATGATGCAGTGGAAAGTCACCTTATACAAAATGTAAGTACAGCTCAGGTGTGCCAGATTTGACAATTATGGGAACTGCTGGTTACCACACAGACATGTTAAAGATTATACTCTAGGCATTGCAAACATCTGGCAGCTGAGGGAGTGGAAGATATTTTACACCTTGTGGACTATATGGGTATTTGATGGCAATCTGTGTGCAACCAATGGCATTCAGAACCTCAGGGAAATGGGCAATTTGGTTGAACACCCCCACAGTAGTGCTTCTCTCCTTATCTGGGAGCAATATATGTCCTTCCACATGCTGCATAATGTCAAGGAACTGCTGTAGAATATGCAAGGCTGATGTCTGCAAAATTCCTAGCATCTCCCCTGTAGGTCTCTGAAAGTTCTCTGTAGCTGCAATGGTTAGTGTTACACATGACAATGTCCACTAGGATAGGCTGTCCACAATTCCTCCTTGATTCTGCATGTGAGTGACACAAATCAACATGTTCCATTCTGGTATGCCTATCCACATGGATGGGTTCCATGACCTGCTGGTCAGCCAAGTGACAGTAAGTTAGGTGCTGACATTATTATATAAACCCATATAGAGGGCCACAGCATGCCATATTATGGACACTGACTCTGAGAACAGTCAGTAAAATGTGCAGCTCTGCTATAGCTGCTGCTAGTGCAACATTTTCATCATCCTATGCACCTGCAATTCCTAGTGCTTACAACCAAAGATCACAATGGCTCACTGAGCTTGCTTTATACATTTCTAAATTGAATTCCTAACTATGCATTGCCTTCTTTCTGCAGACTACTTATCTTCTCACTGTTTTGCACAGTACAATATGCTAACTTTTATGAATATCAGACGGAATATGTAAATTCAAGATAGACTGAGAAGGGAAGACACAAAATGTTTTTCCACAGAAAAAAATGTAGGAAAAAGGCAGAGTAGATGGAACAAGTAGGATTGCACCTTTGGAAGAGTCAAAAACTTGACAAAAGCCTCAGCCTTTACTTCCCCCACCATTACTTCGCCCATTTCAATAAGCAAATGTAGATTGTTTCACTTTCAAGGTTAAGAAACAGTAAATAATAAGCAAAATTAAACAAGTAAGTAAATGCATAAAGTTGCAGATAATGTTAAAATATATGAGTACTGAGGAGCTAAGGACAGGAAGAGGCAGAATGTATAATATATGCAGACTGTTTACTACACTGTGCACTTTACAATGTTCCTGAGTCCATGTTTTACTCATATCAGCTACGGAGTGCATGGAGCACCATGGTTACGCTCCAAAATCATAAAAAAGATAAACCTGTTATGTGCTACTGTAGCACAAGATCCCACTGTAACAAGGCATTTGGAGGTGGTTAAGAGCTGTGAGTTAGGTGTAAGGGAAGGGAGTTTCCTGCGGTACCTGAATATCTTTACTCCTATGTCCTCTGAAATTTATAGACATTAGTTTGTATGTAGATTATTTAAATTAGGACAGTATTTAGAAGCTATCCCTGAGTTTTTCCTTACTTGTTGTCTATGCAACAGCACTCGCTAAGTACATTACTTCCTGTCAAAGCGAGAAAAACACATTGTGTTTTTTTTTCTTTTGTGACTTGTATTACATGGAGTAGATAGGACTACAAAGAGTTATGATTTTATTTTATTTATTTTATTTTAATGATCTTATTAATTATAATCCATTCTTGACAAGGATGCCAAAATTCGCTAAACACTAAATATAGAGGATTATGAACAGCTTGCAGATCATAATCCGCTTATTAGGTGTGCGACACATGGATGACAAGAAATACACCTCAAGAGCGATGCTTGAGAGGTGAATCGTGGCATCCGTGTCAAGGACATATAATAAGGAGTTATGATCAGTGAGATGATCATAACTCTTTATAGTCCATGGAGCTTTATCTGTTCTATGTACTGCTAAAGGAGAAAAAAATCACTAAGTGTTTTCCAGGCTTTCAAACCCGTAAAACACTTAGCGAGTGCTGCCAAGAGAGGTAGTATAACATAGTCCATTATGTTTACACTTACCTCCATACTGCTCAACTGTCCAGATTTACGCAGGACATCCAGATTATTGCTACATATTTTTGGTGTATTCCTCATAAAATACGTAGTTTTCGGATTAACCATAGGTTTAAGTCACTAAATAATGGCATACATTTGAGTTTCAGTGTTCGCATTCTTGAGATTATGCAGGTGAACACACAGCCTGTTATTCTAGCAAGTCTTTGTTAAGTTTTTTTTCTTTGTTTGCTTTTTTTTTTTTTTTACAGGATGTTGGGGATACATTAAGGGTATGGACTGCTGGCAGAAACAAATGTTTTGCTCTGCTGCTGTCATTTGCTAATCAGTGTAGGCAGATTTTATTGTCTAGCATGGGAACTGACCTTAACAACTTTCTCAGGGGGCGATTAATATTTAAGGTCGGGTCACGTGCCATTCTGGCACTTAACTGGTTTGTCTTTTTCAGAATATCGGAGCTTAATCAGCACATTCCATGCAATACATCCGATCATAATCATCTATGTCATTTATACTGAAGACAAAAAAGCATGTGTAATTTTACCACAGGTAACAAAGTTTAACTGGAGGACAGGTTCACTGTTTCAAGTTTATAAAAAAAGAATGTTCAAACTTCTAAAATGCATCTTCTGATTAGTCTAAGCACCAAATAATCATTACATTTCACATCGCCCATGATGCCACTTGAAACAAAAGACTATTTTGACAAAATGATTTAAATGTAAAAAAAAAAAATCAAAGTGAAGCACTAAGCCTTTTGGTAAATTGTTTGTTTGTGTCTTTCAGCTTTTCCCGGTTAGGGGTCGCCACAGCGGAACTCTGGTCCGCTAATGATTGGCAGTAGATTTTTACGTACTGGCTTGCCGGGCCTAATGCATAACCTTCAGCGAAGGAACACCCATTCACGCATGTCGCTACACAGAAGACGCTCTAATTGAGAATCGAACGGGCAACGTCTAACTGTGAGGCGACAATGCTACCACAACACCACCACCACATATGTTAGCTTTCAAAATTATTCAAAATGACTGGCAAGTACTCTCACCAAAACTGAATTTCCTAATCTACACCCTAATTTCCTGACTGTCTGGAAAAATTCCTAACAGGTGGAAACCCTAGTAGTTCTTATTTACCATTAAAATCGGTGTTACTATTATTGTACTCAGTGAGGAAGGGAGGTATATACAGTCATTCAAGTACCTGTGACAATGATAGCTTGCATAGTTGTGCTAATTAAATGTGTTACATGCAACAGTTTTGTTTACTGCTGTTACTGTTTCAGGTAGCATGGATTTCAAAGCAGATGGGTTTATTTACCCAGACTCTCTTGTATATTGTTCCATAATGTTTTGTACCATTGCTTACATACTTTTTTTTTTTTTTTTTTTTTTTTGCACTCCTGATGATAACCACTATGTTTGATTCCCACTCCTTACAATGTATAAGAATTTACTTCTTAGAATAAAAGCAGATGCTGTAACAACTGACTTATGAAACACTGAAACTACTGAAGAATTCCATGACAGAGAAGTCTCAAGAAAGGTCAATGTATGATGCCAAAGCTTTAGCACTCATTTTCTAAACTCTTCTTATGAATTCTACATCTGATTTAGTTTTTAGCATTTGATGGAGGATTCCATAAAAGAGACTGACATTACAGAAGTAAACAAATACACAGAATTCATGCAGTGCTGTGTTAGACTGACAACCAATAGAATCACAAAATAAATATCCAGTGCTTGTTGGACTAAAGAAATCAGAAGCTGAGTAGAAGGTTTACTGTGGCATGAACTGCCAGACAGTAAAAAAACAGAAAGGGTCTTCCCCTGGGAAAAAGTATGAGAAATGTCAGGTGTCTGTCTTAATTTATACTGTCATAAAACATAAAGGACAGTGGGCACTCAAGGACAGCAGTCAAAAAAGATTTACAGGAATAAATAGATTTAAATGTCATGTTTACTGGTGGCATTCATTTGATCCACATAACTACTCCGAGAAGAACAGCTGAATTTGATTGAAATGTGATGATAAACAGTATATGTTTTTTTAAGAATTCGGAAAAAAAGTACTGGTATAACCACTATTTCTTTTTGTTTTATGAATATCAATTTAGACCATGATTTCATGTTTCTCTGAGATTGCTACTTTTTAATTTATAATTTTGTGAATACATATGTTGCCAAACTTCACATGAGGAGCATTTTTTTGTAAAAATTACTTCATTATTATAACAACTCAAGACATTAACATTATTTTCAATATCTTAATGCTTATTTCTTTGTGATGGATATGTATAATAGTTCCAATAAAAATCTAAGAAAAAGGTATTTGTGTCATATTAAATTATGTGGTCAAATGTATAGAGGGATATACTTTTTGGGAAATGAGGAATTATATTAAATCATACTAAGCAACTGCAGTAGATGAAGAAGAGCAGTCAAGCTAAGGAAAAAGTACACAAAAGTAGAAAAAGAGAAGGACAAAGTTTTGACTTCAATAATAAAGAGAAAGAGGATGGAAAATAAGAAAGCAAAAGCACAGTCCAAGTGTATCATAATTAAAATTTGTAAAAAGATGAAAATAATATACAGTAGAGTGAAAACTGTTAATAATATTTCAAAAAAACATTTCAGAATACTGCTTTAAACATAGACAAATAACAAATGTGTGTCCGATCATAATTAAGCCATTATGTGTTCAAAAATAGATTCAGGAGGTTAAACACGAGAGTAGAGCTCTAAAAGTGAATTTCTTGAACAAGTTGTAAATTTCTTTAATCCATTTTGTGAACCTATAAATAATGGTTGTTATGGGAAACCTAGTCATAATGCTGCCCTGATGTGTTATCAGTTAGAAAAATAATATAGCAACATGACGTGCTTAATGGGTTTTAAGGCTGGTCTTTGATTAGAGGTATACTTTGCTTCTGGCAGCCATTTTATTTGGCAGTACAAAGCATGTTACAGCTTTCAAAGCTGTTAGTACATTTCTTATCCATTTCTGTGGCAAATGCCATCTGTGAGTTTGCATGAGGTTATAACAGTGAGATTCATAGGTAAGAACCTCACTATAACTAAATTATGTTTTCTTGATATTTTAAAGTAGTCAGCATGTTCCATGTATTCCAACTCTTAAATCATGATGACATTTTGCAGTGTAAGTGTAGATAATTACCTTTCAAAGGCTTAATAATTCATAACTTACATAAATTCCTTGTTTTATGTTTTATTTTTCCTTCTTTATTTATAACATTGAAGATAAATAAATGACCCTGCTATGAAATTTCAAGGATCAAATTACAAGTAATTAACTGAAAGACTGCCACAATCCAGAAATAAGTTAAATGTTAAGCAAAATTAAGTTATGTCTTACCATAAAGTTCCATCTGTATTGTTGATCCTCATTCAGTCATTACACATGGGTATCGGTTCCGACCTCGGAACCGAGCCGGCCATTTTCCAAGCTCGCGTCAGCTTCAAACTCTCGAGCTAAACTCTTACCCACAACCCCCCTCTCCCTGTTACATCAGATTGAGTTTGCAAGTCAAAGAAGGTAGAGGCTACCTCTGGTCAAATAACCTAAGAGAGCCGGATGGTGAGAGCCACTAGAAACTACAGGAGGGGGAAGGAGGGAGGGTCGTAATGACTGAATGAGGATCAACAATACAGATGGAACATTATGGTAAGACATAACTTCTTTATCTGATATTGTTAATCCTTGTTCATTCCTTATGCATGGGACAGAGTCTCCAGCTACCTCTATTCCTGGGAGGCTCTCATGGAAGGACATTCCTGAGCACCATAGAACTGAAAGATGCTCTTACCCTGGAGGCCAAATCCAATTTGTAATGATTGATGGAGGTATGAGGCGTACCCAAGTTGCAGCTGCACAGATGTCATGTAAAGAAGCTCTGGCATGGAAGGCAGCAGAAGTTGCCACCACCCTAGTTGAATGAGCTTTCATGGTAGCAGGCAACGAGATATTGCATTGTGTATAGATGAAGGTCACACAGTCCTTCAGCCATCTAGCTAATGTGACCTTAGCAACAGCAGATCCTAATCTAGGTCCAGAAAAGGCCAAAAATAACTGGTCAGATTTACGAAAGGACCTAGTCCTGTTTAAGTAAAAACAGATTTGCCTGTGGATATCTAGGGTATGTAGGCAATACTCTCCTCTGTTTGAATGATTGGGAAAGAAAACTGGCAATTCAATGGTTTGATTAATGGACATTTCGGATATTACTTTTGGCAGAAATGATGGATTAGTTCTCAGAGACACTCTATCTCTATGAAAAATCAAGTATGGACCTCTTGATACATAAAGCTTGAAGCTCAGAAATACGTCCGGCAGAAGTAATGGCGACCAAAAACAAGGTTTTCCATGACAGATGTTTGAGGTCACAAGAAGAGGCTGCTTCGAAAGGTGGCATTGTCAGAGCTTGTAGAACTAATGATAAATCCCACAGTTGAATAGGTTCTCTAAAAGGTGGCTTCAGATGATTCACACCTTTTATGAAGGTCTTGCATAATTTGTGGGACATAAGAGAGGAATCTTGGACACCCTCATAAAAATTAGAAATTGCAGCCAAATGAACTCTAATGGTAGAGGCTGATAGACCCAATTGGAAAAGGTCAGCCAGATAGTCTAGTATTATTGACACTGGTGCTGAGAAGGGATCTACTTGTTTATCTTTCAGCCAACAGGTAAATCTTTTCCACTTGCTCAGGTAAGGAAATGAGCCAGTCGTCTAGGTATGGAAACACCTGGAATCCTTGAAGTCACAAGTGAGCTGTGACAACTGCCATGCACTTTGTGAACACTCTGGGGGCTGTAGAGAGTCCGAAGGGCAGTACTCTGAACTGGTAGTGACTGGCTCCCACACGGAAGTGCAGAAATCTTCTTGATGGCCTGTCCACTTTTATGTGGTAGTACGCATCTTGAAGATCTATCGAGCACATCCAATCGTCTTTTCCCAAAAGCGGGAAGATAGAATGTATTGTGACCATCCGGAATTTTTGTACTCTCACAAACTTGTTCAATACACTGAGATCCAAAACTGCTCTTCAGTCCCTGGTTTTCTTTGGCACCAAAAATAGTCTTGAGTAGAATCTGGATCCTATCTGGTCTGGAGGGACTATTTGGATGACTCTCTTTATTAGCAGCTTTTCTATCTCTAGTGCTGTTTCTTCCCTTTGACTGGGTGGAACGTCAGGAAGGTTTTTTGAAGGGAAAGGACAAAGATCGAAGGGGATATAATAACCTCTAGTTATAATCCTTTATACCCAAGAATAGGTGGTGATGGTTAGCCAGGCAGAAGGGTACAAAGAGAAACGTCCCCCAACTACCTCCAGAGGAAAGGAGTTGGGCCACTCTTCAGGAGCGCTGGTAGGAATGGCCAGGGAAAGAATCCCACGCGGACCCCCTCTGCCCCGAAAGGAGCATCTTCCCTGTGAGTTTCCCCCTCTGCCTCTAGGGAAGAACTCAGCCTGTGTGTCATGGAAGGGACCCTGAGACTTCTTGAACCATATCTTCCCACTCTTTTGGTTTCGGGAGAAAGCACATTGAGGGGAAGAAGAATGGACACCATGTGGCAGAAAGGGTCTTACCGTCCTGTTCACATCTGGCCAGTGTGCTTTTAACTTTGGGTCCAAACAATGAGGAGGCCTCAATGGGAGCGTTAAGAAAGGAAGCCTTAAAGGGTTCTGCAAAATTGCACAAGCACATCCAGGCATGTCGTCTCAAGACCACAGCTGAACCCACTGCTCTAGCTGCACCTTCTGATGTGTGAGATATCATTCGTATAGAGGAGTTAGATATTGACTCAATGGTGGCCAGCTGAGAGGCCACTTTATCATGGACCTCATCAGACACGGCACCAGCCAAAGTTTCAGAGAGCTCAGAAATCAGATCCTGCTGAAGCCTGGTAAAGTGTGCCATATAATTCAGGGACCTGATAGTAAAGGTCACTGATGCAAAGGTGCGCTTCCCGATCCTGTCCAGGGCCCGGGACTCTTTGTTAGGTGGATGGACAGTCTGGCTTTCTTCTTCTGCCAGATCCTTTTTTGTTGCAGCCGCCACCACCAAAGCATCCACAGGAAGACCTTTTGACCAATGGGGATCCGTAGCAGGAGGGGACAAAATCTTATCTGGCCTCCGGGGAATAGCTTCAACAGTGTCATAAGTCTTCCAAGCATGCTGCACGATAAGCCGGACAAGTTCATTGGCAGGTGGAGTAACCCAGGAGGTAGGGGGCCAGGCGCAAAAGGCCTGCAGGAACACAGATTCCTCAGAGTTCAGATTAGAGGGCTGCCAGTCACCTCTCTGTTTCAGGATTTCGACAATATCACCAACGGATACCTCAGAAGGTGACCGAGGGGATCCTTCCCCCTCATCAAAATCTGTGTCTTCAGTGAGGGACTTCTCTGTAGAGTCAATGCGCTTCCTCTTGCACAAACTTTTCTGGTGGACTTCCTCAGTGGGAGAAGCTGGAGAAGACAGTGGAAAAGGGGTTTCCTGTGGGAATATGTCCTGAGGCCCTTGCACCCAGTGTCCACTCGGTGCGACTTGTGAAACCAGAGTACCAGAGGATGGTGGAGGGATAGACAGTCCAGTATCACCAGCAGCAGAGAAAGCCTTCTCCATTAGTTGGAAGGCTGGTCCACCTGAAGAGGAGTGAATGTCTAGGACAGGGGTCACCCCTCCCCTAAGTGGCTCAGCCTGCCGACTCGGAGTCCCTGGATGGCTGTGGAGCAGCAAACTATGCATGTCACAACTGACATCCTGGGTCATAGCAAAAGTTTCCTGCCACAAAGGCAACTGTAGTTCCTTAGTGAAATCCACAAAGGGAACCACAGAAGGGGAAGACTGTGCTATATCCATGGACTTCAAAGGCAATAAAAGAGGAGAATAAGAAGGGGTCTTTGCAGATGGGTGATCACCTCCCAAGGAAGGATACTTCCTGAGGAGTGGGATACCTCTGGCCAAGAGCACCTGATCCACAAGATGCAACACATCATGCTCAGAAAGGCTTCTAGTGGACCTCACGGAGACTGAGGGAGAAACAGGCCTGTCCACAGAAGAGGTAAATTCGGTGCCCATCTCACCTGTCCGCACCGAGAACAACGGTGCCAAGAGAGGCTGGACTATGGGTGTCTGCACCAAAGAAGTCATCGGTGCCATGGTCATGGTCTGCACCGACACAGAGATCGGTGCCGAAGTGGTTGTCGGTACCGAAGCTGGAACCAACAAAATTGGAGTCAACAATAAAGATGTCGGTTCGAAGTAAGTTGTCGGAACCGATGTGGTCAAGGTCTGCGCTGACTGAACAGTCGGTGCCGATACAGTGGTAATAGTCTGAACTGAGGAGCCCCTCGGTGCCGATATAGTGAAGGCTGCAGGAGAAGACAGAGCCGAGATCACTAATGGAGCCGAAGGCCTCGGTACCAAAGGTCTAGGCACCGAAAGCACTGGGGCAGACTGAGTGAGCTCCGGAGCTGAAACTTTAGCCTTTTTAAGTTTTGGTTGGTGGGAGTCCCCAGCCGGGGACGAAGGCAAAGATTTAACCTTGGTAGGAACATCCAAGATTTTCTTATGGGCACTAGGAGGGGTTGTGACCTCTGATCCAGAAATGGCCTCTGAAAAGAGAGATTTAAGAAGCCCCTTCAGCAACAGCTTGTTTTTCCTTTCCAACAAATTCCTATTTGAAAAGTTTTCACAAATAGTACAGGGTGGGTCAACAGATAAGTGGGACACCCCCAAACAATAAACGCACAAAGAGTGTGCATCAGAAGTAGGTAGTTTGTGTCCACAATCAGAGCACCGTTTATACCCTGGACTACCTTTCTTATCTGCCATGATAGCAGAAAAGGGTACCAGCAATGGTATAAAAGAATACCCGAAGGTATGATAAAAAGGGAAAGATTACCAATGATGGTAAGGGGAGAATACCTTGCAGTAAAAAGGTAGAGAAAAGAAGAAAAACCTGAAGAAAATATGGTTGCTAGATGCGATAGGGTAAGAGACAATGAAATAGAAACTTTTCTGACAGAAAGTAATATAAATGACTAATAAACAACAAATAACTGTACTTAGCTCAAGAGAAGCAGCTTGACATGACTGAATGGCAACGCAGCAAATGAAATCTGGGGTAACAGGGAGAGGGAGATTGTAGATAAGAGTTTAGCTCGAGAGTTTGAAGCTGACGCGAGCTTGGAAAATGGCCGGCTCGGTTCCGAGGTCGGAACCGATACCCATGCGTAAGGAATGAACAAGGATTAACAATATCAGATCAATAGTTTTTGGCCCATAGATTTACTTCAGTGAAGACTGTTTTCAATAAAAAGGCTAAGATTTTGATTTTGTCAAGAAGCTTTTTTTTGAGGGACAAAACTTAGCATCCTTATGCAGTCCATACAAACTGAAAAATACACATTTTTGTCTGCTTTAGTACTGATTACATGCTCAAGAGCAACACGAGTGCCTTTGTTAAATGTAACAATTGGTATCCAACAAAACTAGACTATACTGGCATTAATAATTTAACAGTAAGACAACATGATTTGACTTGCCAAACTGTAACTCTAGGAAGAAATGTGTTGTAATTATTCCTGATAAGTTAAAGGGATGAGACAGGGAAGGGAGCAAGGAGAACCAAGTATAAATCAAAATGTTCAATATTAATTCACAGCCTTATATTTATATCCAGGCAGTTATTCTCAAGTGTCCTTCTCTGGAGAGTCCAAACTGGATCTAGAGTGGAGCATAAATAAATGCATAAATGGAGTTTGTCAGGCTATCTGGCACATTTCAAATAGTGGTCTAGTGAAACTGATTTATTTCATGGTTTGTTCCTAGACTTTCCATAGATTTCAGACAGGTATATATGACAGACGGCATCATGGCTATATTAGGCAGTTAGTGTGGACTTTGAATTAAAACTTCTTGTAATCTATTTATGGTCAGATGCAAGAAATGTATGTGACAGATAAGTATCTTTTTAAGTAAAGGGGATCCTTTCAGTAAATCAGTGAGAACTAGCAGAGCAGAAAAACTAAAAAACATGCCATAAATATTGTTGCAGAAGCACTTATTTCATTCCAGTAAGGCATTGTCAAGGAATGTTTATAAAATATATTTCCCTATGAAACAAAAGAGTTACTGTTACCTTCCCAGTAACATGTTCAGCACCTGAAAACATGTAGAATTCTATGGCAAATGGCATGCTTGAAACCATCTAGAATTTTCCACACAAATAGTCTATACTGAGGAGACGAGATAACCAGATTTGGTGCTGCATGTATCTAAGCATTTTACTCCTCCAAAAATGGAGTATTTCTTAAAGACTTCTGTTATATTGGCAAAACAAATACAGAGAAGTAATGAAGTTTGACCATAATATTTTGTATAAGATGGAGACCAGTTGTACTACTTCTAACTGTTCAAATAGGATGTTTATAAGGAAAAGTGTTTGTTCTGGAGGGAAGTGGAGTTTACTTCATTAACGTTCCTGTGCTTCAAGCTTAAGTATAAGTGAATGTGAAAGTGGTCCCAGGGATTAGGTGATGTTTTGACAAAGACCTGGTCATCTACTGTGATTAACCATGCTATAGAGATCTGACATGAATCTCCCCAAGATGGGAGAGCACCACAGGACACTGCTGGATAAGGTTCTCCCCCTCAAAGACTTTTGTAGATAATATGAAAAATAATAATTATAAGACCACCTGTACCTGATCCCAGCAACAGCTTCAAAAATTCTTTAATGACTACCATGCGTTAATCACCAAGATGGGTGTCAAAACTTGTATGCTGCTATTATGTGTCATAAGTGACAAAAGAGCTACTAAAATCCTGGTTACACTATTAAGATGATACAGTATTGTGAAAATGCAGGTGGAATGAATTCAGACTAATAAAAGCTTTAAGGCTGCAGATCAATCACTGTAGCTTGGGGAGTTCAAGACCTCCCTCTGTCTTGGACAGACAATGCAGATGTGTTGCTACTCTGGGACATTAGAGGTGCCAAAAATTCTTATGTCCTTGTCCCAACTAGAGAATATCTCTTTTTGGAGAAAGCAAGAGAGAGAGAGAAGTGGTTTGCATAATATACAATAGCCACCCTTCTACCCATCTAACCTAAATAACCTCCAGCTTTATCTCCTGGTTTTCCCAACTCACAGTTGCAAATTCCTCAGTTACTCTTTATTTGCCAGTCCCAGACATAACACTTAAATGGATAGGCTTCCTGACTCTTAAGGAAGTTGACTCATGGTTCTCACTGTTTTAGTCTATGGATTGATGGATCTAATAGGGGGTTTCAGGTGTGGAACCTGGAGCCTTCATGAACTCAGCAGTCAGTCAAAGTCCCTAGCTTTTTGAAGGCTAGGACAATGATACCAGGATGGCATCACTACTCTTTGAAGGGAGGGTGCATAAGGCTTCCGGTAAGTAACCAAGGTTGTACAGGCAGTGAGTTCCCCAAACCCTCACCTCATGATAGGAGATTTGTCAATAAGCCAATTCATTCTATCCTGGCTAAAGTCTGTTCCCACACTTGGGTCGTGTAAAGGTTATTTTTTTACAAACTTCATGTCTGCTTAATTGAGGGACTTAAGTATTTCTCATTTTGAATTAAGATATGTAAAATATTATTGAGGGTGTTGGTGTTGAAGTTAGTGGTATATCTGTCATGAAAAGAACACCACAATGTCATTCCTATATATGGAAATAATATACCTTCCATCTTTGTAGAAAAGAATCTTGAAGGTTGTGAATTGGGATCCTATTATGGGTAAGGGCCACAGATTTAACCACGATAATGATGTGACCAGAATGCTGTTGGAACCTAGAAAAGTCCTCCCATAATATAGGGAAGCTCTGGTTAGGATTTCTTAAGCCAGCTAACATATCATCTGTATTAATTGGTATATTAATAGTAGGCAAAACCTCTGATTCTGTAGATATTGCAGAAGATAAAAACTATACCTGCTTTTATATGTGCTCTACTGTTACTGAAAAATAAGAAAGAGAGAGTAGATATCTTTGTCAGGTATCTCTCTTCAGATGATTATCTCTGGAAAGCAAAAGGCATATCTGCACTGAAGTTCTGGCATCAGTATACACTTTTTGGAAAAGAGCTATTAATTCTTTCAGTATTTCAGGAAGTTCAAGACCTCATAAACAAAGTCCTTTTGAAGTCTGTAGAACATTGGCTGAATCCATTGGGATTATAATGTTAGTCATTCTTTGGTTTTGGCACAGTCAGTATTGAAGAGTGCTTTTTGTATACAGTTAAAAGTGGACATAGATTTAATAAAACAACATTGGTCATAATGGAAGATAAAATATGCTGAAGTCTACTGACCCATATAAGATGCCTGCACTCCACATTCAAGAGTGAGTCATTCAGTTTTAGAATAGGGGAGGAGAATATTTGTTTACAGGCTGGAGGTGATAAGGGCTAGTACATGAGAAAATTATGAAAAAGGAGCTTTGATGTAGATCTGCAGATAGGCCGTCAATTCCTAAGGAACAAGGTGGTCAAGAATGCACATTACAGGCACCGCAAACAGTGTCCACCACACACATAGACCAACCTACAATAAGGCAATAAAAAGCAATCTTCCCAAATCACAAAGAC
This sequence comes from Protopterus annectens, assembly GCF_019279795.1. Lineage (NCBI taxonomy): Eukaryota > Metazoa > Chordata > Ceratodontiformes > Protopteridae > Protopterus > Protopterus annectens. The sequence continues at coordinate 357,014,686 of NC_056725.1, forward strand.
CTCCTAGGCCTATAAACAGCAACACCTATCCTCAGCAATCTCTAAAGCGCTTACTAAAAGCAACATCAAACACCACACATATGGCTACACCCAGTGGAGCCCCAAGAGCAAAGCCTATAAGGCAAGCCAACACATTAGCCAAGACTTTTATCATAAGGGACTCCATTGTATGACACAAAGATGCTTCACTCATCAGACTGAACAAGAAGAAAATAACAGTTAGTTGCTTATCTGGAGTCAGAATCCACCAAGTTACACATGCACACAAGTCACTACACCACAGATACCAGTATGATTCAGTCACAGTCCATGTGGGTGTTAACGACCTGAGGCATACTTCCGTGGACTATATGAAGAGAAATACTGTTGATCTCTCTGAATATGTGTCTCAGGTAGATATGTGCCTTGCATTGAGCAGCATTCTACCTTCACCAAGGATGATGCTACAGTATGAACAAAAGATGATTGACTTCAATAATTGGCTTAGTTTCTGGTGTCTTTCCAGGGAGATTCCATAGTTTTCAGCATGGGAGGACAGGGTTAATAGACAATTTTGCTTTGCAAAAGATGGTCTGTACCTGTCTCCCCCAGGCTTCTTCATATTGGCTAAAACTTTGTCCATCCCTTAGAGCCTTTAGCTATGCCAAATCGACAAACCAACCAACGCAGCAAATAAAACTCAAAAAATGTAAAGGTGTTATTGCTTAATGCTAGGAGCCTAAGCAAGAAACTCTACACCCTACAAGCTGTTCTCACTCTGGAGAATATAGACATCTGTGCCATTACTGAGAAATGGGTTAAATCAAAAGAAAGTACTTCAGCAGCTCAAGGCTTCAGTGTCTTCCACACATTTAGACCATCAGCTGTACAGACAAGAGCAAAAGGTGGGAGGATTGCAATCTATATTAGCAACAAGCATAACACTACATTGGTTAAACAGGACGATGCCCTAGAATTTATCCATGTGCAAAATCACCATAGCCAAGTGCCATGATATATCCAGGCAAGCTACAGGTCGCCCTTTATGTCTCTATAGTCCCATAGTTCATACCTAGACCTACTGGATACACTCACCATTAAACCAAATACCCTATTCATGGAAGGCTTTAACTACCCCTCTGTAGACTGGGAAACATACACTGCCTCATACTTGCATGCACAATGATCCCTGGATTTTATTAACACAAATACCATTTACCAGATAGTGCACACACCCACCAGAGGTTCAAATATACTGGAAAGGTGACCCCCTGGGACATGTATAATCAGCAACCTGAAGTAGATCTCTCCACATACACGTACACTCTTATTTGGCAACACTGGGACTAGACCCCTACCTTGGTATGTAGTGCTAATGATGTGTGTGGCTTTCATTGTACACACCACACAGCATTTAGGATGAGGTGTGTTCCAGGTTACATGTTACATGCAGAAAATCCCCAGGCATGTACAGTGTGGTAATGAGGGATGTAATGGTTGTATATGGACAATACATAGTGTGACACACCATCATATACACATTAACAGACACATAACAGGCAGACACACATCCAAGAGACCTGGGCCTATCAGTCCTAACTTCTCAGTGTGTCCAAAGTGTTACAGGTAGGCTGAACACAGCACATGAATAACTGGGCTGGATTGTGCTATCAGTTACCTATATGGTTGATGGTGACAGTAGTCACCATACAGTGGTACATGGGACATGTACCAGGGTACCATGGTGTAATGACAGTGTACACAGCACCCACACCCCACTGTGGATACTGTACACACTGGAACCCATGATGACACTCTGACATACCCACCATCACACATTGACGACGGCTGCAATACAGCCCATTGTCCATCCCAACAGTCCTACTACAGGGATATGCATCTAATGCACCTGCCACACTCATAGTAGGGTGATGCATTGTCATGCCTCTCCTATGGGCAGCAACATCACTATCCGTAATATTGTGTGGCAATGCATATTGTAATAGGAGTATGTGGCCTCAAAATGCTGTACCCTACAGGTATACACACATGCACACATACACACACTTGCCAGAACTCACTGGGTATCCCATGCCTATCAACCCATTTGTACAACAGTGTTGTGCTGGTACTGCAAGGCTCAGGTAGCCTTTAGGGAGAGGAGCATAACAGGGTACATGTAATGTCCAGTACAGCAGCAGCCACATCTAACTATGGCAATGGGTGTTGCTGTGGATGTGAAGCCCCTCATGGTATTCTCAACTACAGGTGTACTAACACACAGACACTGATATCCTCAGTAATGCACACGTACACATTTGTCAGTACTGGGGTACATCGCTGCAGGTGGTCATAGGTGTGTACCTGGCTATTGTCCATGGAGAGATGGGAAGTGTAGGGGATGTGTGTACAGTGGTATCATGCCACCTGCCATGTGCCAGCAGGTGATCTATCTACAGACACCACTGTGGTGACCCTCAGGGTGAGAGTGACATGCATCAGCCAGTACTCTGGGTGTCTCCTGCAAATGGCCAGTGAGGTGATCCAGTTGACATGTATGCAACATGCATCACAAAACATGCTTAGTGTCTGTGTTGGAGACCTGTACCCAAGTATGTTCTGTTGACTGTGGTAGTATAGTGGAGGTACCCATGGCATGTGATGCATACAGGGTATTGTGTCCTATCTGTTCCAGTTATAACACAGCTGGGCAGACATGTCAGTGCCAGTCAAGCATATGTTGCCTGTACATATCCAAGCTGGATACCTGCCATCTGCACATCTGTACAGGGACTGACAGACATCAGCTTGCCAACTAGCTATGCAGCAGGATGAATGTGTTGACAGACAGAAGTCTGACACCAATATGTATGCCATTACTACATGTTGGCACCATTCACTGACATGTGCTATACAGACAGTAGACTACAGTTAATTTCCACATGTCAGATCATTATCCAGTAGGGGATATATACTGTGACATAGCTCACACACTAGGAACACGACACTGAGGCCTCAGAGTCCATCTATGGATGCAGGGGTGCTTGTTGCCAGTACTACAATTAGCAATCTACTCTTGCTTGGGAAAGCACTGTCAAGAGTAGTAATGACATGATACACTACATGCCAGTGTGACGGCACATAACCTGGGTACTACCCTTGTATGCAACACATTCTCATGGATAAGAGTGATGTACAGGTCTTATATACTCAAGTGTCCCAGACATAACACTCACACCCTTTGCTGCTGTAATGACAGCACATAGACGCATGTTATGTATATGGCATTACATACACTTATTACATATGTCATTACCCTGCTATGTTATCAGACTGGGATGTGAGTACTGGTTACCAGGGCTGAGCCATGCAGGAGTCAGCATTGCTGCAATATAACAGCTAAGCACATTTGCGCACTGGTAAGCGAAGCCTACACTGTGTAAGTGCCTGTGCATTTAACCATACGTTAGCACCGCTTAGCTTTGTGCAAACCCGTGCAAACATGCTTAAAGCTGCTCAAAACTGCCTTATCCATTCTGTATCCAACAGCCCTGGTTCTTCCCAGCAACAAAATAAACTGCCTTTGCAGATCTTGAACCCAAGACCCTGTACACTATTGTCACAACAGGTAACCACTACACCATGACAGCTGTGAAGACAGTTGTATTTCCAATATATCTGTCAGAAGACATATTGAATAGTCACTTATTATCATCTTATTTAGGATGTTCTGTTTCAGTTTTACTGTTTTATTTGCTTTTCTGATGAAGTCTTGGTGAGATGAAAGCAGAAATGTTTTTTTTTTACGCTAAATCTGTATCTTCCAGTCTTTATTGACCATCAATGCCACTGTTCTAAGTGAATTTGGTGATTTTGCTGTGGTTGCACTTTGATTCTTTCACATATTGAATAGTATTGAACAATCACTGTGATGTCTACAATTGCATAGTACATGTCAGTGATATTACTGTTGCATCACATATGTTGTTATATCTAAATATACACATATCAGATACATATGGTGTGATGCATCTAGGAAGGTATACATAACAGTAATGTTTACACATGACAAGGATATGGATATATATATATATATATATATATATATATATATATATATATATATATATATATATATATAGATAGATATATAGATATTTAGATATATGTCTACATGTACATACACATACATATTCATATATATGTATTAATACACATCTGTATAGTGCATCATATATATGGCCATTTATAGATCTCTCTCTCTCTCTTAATATATATATATATATATATATATATATATATATATATATGTATATATATGCATGTACATCATATATGTACAGATATACCTATTTATGTTGATATATATGTACATATCTATAACTATATGTGCATATATATCTAAACAGATATACCTATTAATGTTGGTATATATGTAGATATCCGAGATTATCCAAGTGCAACTAACTCTGGGCAAGACCACAATCCAAATTGTAGCTTGCTACAGACCCGCCACCATGTCCCAGGATTCCCACTCCTCACTTCTTGACACACTGGAAAATATTAGGGTACAACCCAACACCCTAATAATGGGCAATTTCAACTACCCCACCATTAACTGGGAAAACTACTCATGTACCACCTCTTTTGCTCAACATTTTCTGGAATTCATAAATTCCAGTGCCTTGGATCAACTTATTCACACCCTCACCAGGGGCAGCAATATCTTAGACTTGGTCATTACCAACATGGGCAACCGGTTTTCCACACCAGAGGTCAATTTCTCGTTGGTCAGATCCGACCACAAGCTAATCACCCTAGACATCCACATCCCGCCCCCACCCCCAATTAAGGAAACCACCGTAAAAAACTTCTCCAAAGCCAACTTCACACTTCTTAAGACAGAAGTGGCAAACGTCATGACACCCATGCAGACGGACAATAGAGGTACGACTGCTGAATCCTACACAAATGCACTTTATAAGCACTTACACGAGTGCATGGATCATGCTATCCCTAATAGAACCAAGATGCTATCCTCCAAAAAAGGAAGCCAATCTGGTGGTCCTCTGCCATAAACAAACTCTACAACAGAAGAAAGAAGCTGTTGCAAAAAAGAGTAAAATCCCATGACTGGAGGAACTCCCTGGTCAACCTCAGTAAGAAGCTGAGATCCCTCATAAAATCCTCCAAAGCTAGTTACGAAAACAAAATTGCCACTGACTCTAAAGACAACCACAAAGCATTCTATAGCTATGTCAAGAATCTCAATGGCAACACTCAGATCTGCTCTGGGTTACAGCACAATGGCACTAAATATACAGAACCAATTGATATTGCCAACATCCTGGCAGATAGGTTCAGTGCTAACTTTACCCCCCCTCACCCCCTAGAGGGCCCAGCTCTATACCAGAAGAATGCAAAGTTCCTGTAATCATGGCTGCACAGGTAAAAAACACACTCTCCAAAGCCAAGAACACAGCATCCATGGGACCTGACAATATCCCAGGCTGCGTTCTACACAAAATACACAATGAACTGGCACCCTACCTAAGTACCATGTTCAATCATAGCCTCACCTCAGGTTTTGTGCCCACTGAATGGTGCGCCACGACGGTTATCCCACTCCACAAAGTGGGAGCCACGAAAGCCCCCGGGAACTACTGCCCCATTAGCCTGATGAGCCTGGTCTGCAAGGCCATGGAATGTATCATCATGGAACTTATAAATAAAAACATTGGTAATCTCCACTCTCTGGACCCTACTCAGTTTGGGTTTGTAAAAGGCAGATCATGTCTCCTAAACCTGATTGACTTCTTTGAAGCAGTCACCAAAGCCATAGATGAGGGTAAGGTGGTTCACACAGCTTATCTAGATCTCGCCAAGGCTTTCAACACCATCCCCCACTCTGGAATTATAGATAAGCTCACTAAACTAGGTATAAATCCCTATGTCACAAGATGGGTTGCCAACTGGCTCACGGACAGAACCCACACTGTGAAAGTAGCAGAATCCAAATCTGACTTCAGACCAGTGACAAGTGGAGTACCACGGGGTTCAGTCCTGGGTCCTCTCTTGTTTGGTATCTACTTCTCTGAAGTACAGGTTAACACAGAAGGTTTTTGGCTAACAAAGTTTGCAGATGACTGCAACCTAGGAGCCATAATCAAAACTCCTGATGATGTGGACATACTACAAAGGTGCCTCAGTGATACAGATGACTGGTGCCAAAGCCATGGCCTGAAGCTCAATGCCAAAAAGTGTATTGTCATCCCCTTTGGTAAAATCTCTGTACCCATGAATTACCATATAAGTGGTAGTCTACTTAATGCCGCAAGTGTGATAAGAGACCTTGGGACACAGGTGGACTGTAATCTCTCCTTTAATAATCCCATCAACACAGTGGTCAGGAAATCCTTTTATGTGGCTCACCTCATCACAAAAGGTTTCTCATCCAGAAAAAAAGAGGTCATTGTTCCCCTCTACTCATCACACATTAGACCCATTATAGAGTATAACGCCCCTTTTGGTATGTACCTCACAAGACATCTACAACAACTGGAAAAGCCACAGAAATACCTCACAAAGAGGATTACTGGCCTCAAACAGATGCCCTATGCAGACCGTCTCAAAAAACTCCAGCTTTACTCTGTCACATATCACCTACTCAGAGGCGATCTTTGCCTAACATACAAAGCTATGTCAAACCCAGAGCTGTTGGACATGCTCCACTTAAAGAAATCCCAATCCCTCTGAGCTACACGCTCTAGGGACCTAAACCTTGTCACCACAATAAACAGAACATGCTGGAGGGATAGATTCCTGTCCCAGAGACTTCCCATACTCTGAAACAGACTACCTATCTATGTCAAACAGAGCTCCTCATTAGCACTCTTCAAGAAAAATCTTGATGACTGGATGAGAAATATGAAATTCACCCCAGGGATCACTTCTGTGGCTCTGCTCAACAGGGGCACAGGAAAATAATTTTCTTGGGGGGCAAAGCCAGGGTACCTTTTTGGCTAGGCTTATATAGGCCCTACGGCTAATAGCCTAGTACCTACCTATGAACCTATGAACCTATAACTATATGTGCATATATATCTATATATCTGTATATGTGTAGCCATATATAGCTGTGTATATATATATATATATATATATATATATATATATATATATATATATATATGTGTGTGTGTGTTTGTATATATATATATATATATATATATATATATATATATATATATATATATCCATATATGTATGTAGATATACATATCTACATACATATATATATATATATATATATATATTTATGTAGATATGTATATGTCTATATATCTATATAGATATATGGATATATATACTTATATATCTATATACATATATGCTTACCATATGTCCAGAAAATGGAGTGGATTCCTACCTCAGCACCAATAATCTCAACCTCTTAGTGCAAGGGGATGTCATGTATGTATTGCAGGTATATATGTAGACTGTTGCTACTGTAATAGGAGTTGTCTTAACAGACATGTTGTGTGTGAGAGGTCACATCTGCTATTGACATGTATGCTATCAGTTACTGACAGACATCCTAAGGACATCATAGTACAGTATCACTGATAGCACAGTAATAATCCTGTGGACTACAGCACAGATATCACCAATATATGTGGACAGTCTGGCACTCTCTGGTCAGTCCAGAGGTATACACAGATCCCCTTCGTGCGAGACATGTGGACATAGCCTGACAATGTGGATGTTAACAGCCATGTACATGGGTATATCACGTAAATACTGGACTACATATGCCCACACAGTTTATGCATTCACATAAGCCTGTCCATCCTGACACATAATAACTGGCGGTGCAGACGTCACATGGCCACATACTATCCAGTAGTTAGTGGCATACATCTGTACAGAATCCCACTGCTTTGTCAGAAATACACAACAGTTATGGTGGCCTGGCAGCAGTATGTCTTGCAAATATCTGGACATAGCATCACACTGGGTAATTACACTAAGTTGCTAGGCATGTAACAAAGCACTGTGCAAACTACAGGCAGACTGCCACAACACTGGCCTACATTTTGTTTGGGGGAATACAAATGTACCTGCAAATATAGCAATCTCTACAGGCATGTCACAGCACAGAGTAACAGACACCTGTGAGAAAGTGCATGGCCACAACCAATGTGAACGCAGCCACAGCCACATATGTTATGCAAGCTTAATATGACACTACATGGACTGTCTGATCAACACCATCCTCATATGTGCCACTCACCCACTAACCTTACATAAACTGGGTCACGACACAGTGTGGTCCAATGCCTGTCTGTGGTATGGGACGTATGTATGTTTGGCCCTACAAGCATGTGAGCTGATAGGGTGCCATACACTGGAGCAGCATGTAACATCAAATAGAACAGGACCAAGAACAATGACATCTACCACATTCTGTACACAAAACAAGGTACGTATTCGCAATACACATACTGTCGACAATCACCATAGGTACATAGACCCCACTACTGTAAATACAACCACAGAATGCCCAGGTTATGTCCTCAGAAATAACCCCTACTATACATAACATGTCTAGCAGTCTGATATCTGACTGGCTTGTTATCAGGTATGATGTCAATAAATAATGATGTAGAGAACATATGCACCTCTTACTGCATTACATATGTACAAAGGCTGACAGACTTGTGGCTGGAGCCACAAACACTGGGCCAGTATTGGCATGTTGCTGTGATACTCTCATACATTTTCTGTTGTAACAGGGTTTGTTGAGAGATATGTCCTATGAGGGATATGAAGTCACTAACTCTCATGGCTGTCACCATGTACTGACTGCAATCCTCAAACTATGCTTCTGCAGTTCTAGGATAGGTGATCTGTGAGTAACACAAGAAACATAAGACTCCAAACACTGCCTAGTCTGCAGATAACCCTACAGGTGGGAGTTTCCTCAAACACATAACACGGTCATGACAGGTGTTAAATCATATAGACAAGACATATCCACACAAACCCTGTTAAACCAACATTACTCCAAAATGCAGAAGAGCAACACTTACATTCTGTAGTCATGTCTGGCACATCCCCCTCCTGTTTATTGGCCTATCTCCACAGTGTATGTTGTTAGAGGTATATCCCAATACCATTTGTAATGCTGTTTGCCAAACACCGACATGAGGTCCTGCTCACAGTGAATGAAAAGGCTCAACACCCACATGATGTTCCTAGGTATAGGAGAGTGTTTCCATGCAACTGGCTATGAGAAAGTTACCACAGCTGTTCCACATGCAATCAGCTAGTAGGGGACTGCAATTCATGCAGAGGCCATCAGCTGATCATGAGCATCACTTACAAAACACAAGCTGCTGCCTAAGCAAAGCAGGTGTACTTCTCCACATCCACCAGAGAGGGAATGAGAGAGACAGACAGAGACAAAGTAAGACAGGGAGGGGGTGGGAGAGTAAAACCTAGGCATGTTTGTGTCACGCACTTACCAGTACAGGGTTTCAAACCCCTGCCTGACTATGTATTGTTATCACATGTCTATGCAGTTATTGCATGCACCACAGAGCTTACATGTTGGGGAGATGTCCAAAGGTATATCTGATGGTGAGTGACATCTGTAACAGCGACATAGGTGGGATAAGGTAGGTGTAGTACACGTGCCTGTCCACATGAACAGGTGTTGATGTCAACACAGCCACACTCTCTCAAGGACTCACACACATTAACACAGTTGGCAGGGTCATGATTAGACTTCCTAACTAGCTAGTTTGCCATAATACAGTAATACGCAGGCATCACATGCACCACAGGGGTTATCAGGATGATATATGGGCAAAAGGTATGTGAAGGTGTCTGACATCAGAAGGCATGCTTCAGAAGGCCAATGGGAGGTGTAGTGAGTGTGAATGGCATCAAATCATTATACTCCACACACACATACACACACACACACACACACACACACACACACACACACACACACACACACACACACGTTGCCAGTACTGACATGCATGGGTGCATTGCTTTACAGGTGTGTAGTGGTTGACTGTGCCAGAAGGCTGTACAAGTCTAGGTAAATGGTATACCTTGGCATCAGGCCACATAAAAATGGTCTGCAGTGTGGCTCAGGGGTGTAGTGCCTGGATTGGCCCACACAGGTGGGTATTGTATTCACCATCCAGTCATCTGGGTTACTATTGTGGGTGGCCAGTGCTGTGCAGTGCTTGCGATGTATGTGTTCTATAGTCCATGACATGGATGGTGTCGGGATGTGCACACATCCCACATGCATGTTTTGTGACATGTGGAAGTGTACCATTTGGTGTCTGGGGCATGTTGTGTACACAGATTGTTATCATCAGATGTGGAATTCCTGGCCTTATGTGGTGGGAACTGGCAATGGACACTAGGTTGACCCTGCACCTATATTGACAGCATGATACAGGTATTCCCTGGTGTCAGTGACATCTGTCCATACAGGGCATGTGTTTAAAGCATGGTATGTCCTTTGTGGGTTACATCTGATGGCACTACAGTTGTTGCAGGTGTCCAGTGGGGAGCATAGTGAAGGAGTACTGTATGCAATTATGTTCCTATTGTAGTGATGGGACAGGGTGCCATGCCCTCTGTAGTCCGCTGCAATCACATCATGGTTACTACCTTTGGGTGATATGCAGGGAACTACCAACAAAGTGGCTGTTGCCTAGCCGAGTGTGTTTGTGTATGGGACATGGGTTGTGAGTGTTCTCTGGGTAATACAAGGGTTGCCTAAATTGTTCACCAGGCCTTGATGTCACATGTAGGGGTATAGATTGTCAACCCCAGCCTCCCTGCTGCTTGACATCTGTTATCCTTGTAAGGTGGACATTGTGACATATAATAAGCCCACCATATACGAAATTTGCTAAACCTGCTCCACAATGAGTCCAGTTGTTACACACTCACAGCCACCTCCACACAGGATACGAATGACAAACACAGACACGCACACACACACACACACACACACACACACACACACACACACACACACACACACACACACACACACACACACACACACACACACACAAAGTCTCACAGTTGCCCTGTCTGGGATTGGAACTCCTACCTAACTAGTACATCACACTACAACATTACACAGTTATAGCACATGCCAGGGAGATTACTGGGCTACTCCTTCCCCAAAGGTGTATTTCAATGTGAATGACATAAGCAGGCTTACCAAAGAAGGGCAATGGAGGGTTTAGTGACTGTGAATGGCCTCAAAAGCATTGCTTCCTACACAGACAAACAAACACACATACACAAACATCCACACTTGCCATGTTTGGGAATAGAACCCCTACCTAACTAGTATATCACACTACAGCATTACACAGTTATAGCACATGCCACAAAGATTACTGGGCTACTCCTTCCCCAAAGGTGTATTTCAAAGTGAATGACATCAGCAGGCTTGCCAAAGAAGGGCAATGGAGGTTGTAGTGACTGTGAATGGTCTCAAAAGCATTGCTCCCTACAAAGACAAACAAACATCCACACTTGCCATGTCTGAGAATAGAACCTCTACATAACTAAGATATCATACTACAGCATTACACAGTTATAGGATGCACCATGGAGATTATTGGGCTATTCCTTCCTCAGAGGTGTAGTTCAAAGTGAATGACATCAGCAACCTTGCCAAGGTTGAGCAATGGAAAGTGTAGTTCATAGGTTCATAGTGTCATACACTGATACTAGGCTATCAGCCCTAGGGCCTATGCATGCCTAGACATAACAATTCTCTGGCTATGACGTCCCACAATATTTACTTCCCTGCACCCCTGTCTAGCAGGGCAGCTGACATGATCCCATGGGTAAATGTCCTATCTCCCAGCCAATTGTCAAGGTTCCTTTTTGAAGATGGCCAAAGAGGCACTCTGCTTGACATGTATGGGCAGTCTATTCCAGAGTCTGGGGAGTCTCTGGGTCAGGAACACATCCCTCCTGCATGTATTGTTTATTGTGATGACAGGATTTGGATCCCTGGAGCATGTGGCTGTGAGGGTTTGAAATTTTCTAAGTGTAGCATGTCCAACAGCTGTGGGTTTGACATGGTATGGTATGTTAAGCAGAGATCACCTCTGAGAACACAATACGTGACAGAGTATAGCTGGATGATTTTCAGACGTTCAGCCTAGGGCATCTGGTTTAGGCCTGTGGTCATTTCGTGAGGTAAGTCTGCAGCCTCTCTACTTGTTGCAGATGCCTTGTGAGGTACATACGTAACCAGCCGTTGTACTCTGTACTGGGTTTACTGAGAGATGCCTACAGTGGGACAATGGCCTCCTTTTCCTGGATGTAAAGCCCTTAGTGGGAGGTGTGCCACATAGGTGAGTTTCCTGACTGTTGTGGTGATGTGGTTATCCACCTGTGTCCCTAGGTCAGTTATCACACTTTAGGTGTTTAGTGTACTGCCACTTAAGTGGTATTTCTTAGGTACATGTCTCTTCCCAATGGGGATAGCTATATATTTCTTGGCATTGATCTTGAAGCCATGGCTCAGGCACCAAGCATGTCTTTCTGTAAGGCCCTTCTGTAGAATATCCACATCATGTGGGGATTCAGTATTGGCTCCCAGTGTGCAGTCATTTGCGACCTTTGTTTGCCGGTGTCCCTTACTGTTGGCCTGTACTTCAGAGCAGTAGATGCCAAACAAGGGTGGTACCAGGACTGAACCCTAAGGTACTCCAACTGTCACTTGTCTGGAGCTCAGGTTGGTGTCACCTACATTTACAGTGTGGGTTGTGTCAGTACAGCAGTTGGCAGCCCATCGGGTGACATTGGGAGTAATGGCCAGCTTGATATGTTTCACTATGGTTCCAGACTGAGGGATGGTGTTGAAGGGCTTGGCAAGGTCCAGATAGGCTGTGTTAACCACCTTACCCTCATCCACGGCTCTGGAGACAGATTCATAGTTGTCATTCAGGTTGAGGTGACATGATTGGCCCTTAACAAACCAAACCTGGTTAGGGTCCAGTGTTTGCAGGTTGCCAATGCCTTTGTTTTACTTTCCATGATAATACATTTCATGGCCTTGCAGATCAGGCATGTCATACTGCTGGGACTGTAGTTCCCAGTATTCAAGGTTGATCCCCCCCCTTGTGGACTGGGATAACAGTAGCTATGCACCACACAGTGGGCACAAAGCCTGAGGTGGGGCTATCATTAGACATGGCACGTAGGTGAGGTGCAAGTGGAGTTTGTAGCTCATGTAGTACACAGCCCGGGATGTTGACTGGTCCCATGGCTGCTGTTGTCATAGCTCTGTGGAGTGTGGTTTTTACCTATGTGTCCATTATTACCAGCATATGGCAATCTATCCATGTTGAGATGGGCCCTTTGGGGATTGGGGGGGGTGCAGTCAGCACTGAATCGACCTTCCAGGATATTGGCAATATCCCTGGGAGGAGTAGATTTAGTACCATCCTGTTGTAGCTCACAGAAGTTCTGAGCATTGCCATTTAGATTCCTCACATAGCTATGGAATGTCTTGCAGTTGTCTTTGGCATCTGTGGCTATATTATGTACATAACTAGCTTTGGTAGATGTTATGAGGGGTCTCTGCCTCTTACTGTAGCTGGTAAGGGAGTATTTTGTATCCTGGAAAGTCCCCCATTTGTGCAAGAGTTTCTTCCTTTTGTTGTACAGTATGTTTATGGCAGGTCCACCACGTTGGCATCCTTTTCTTGGTGGAGAGTGTCTTGGTTCAGTATTGGATGGTGTGATTTATGCATGAGTGGATATGCTCGTACAGTGCCTTCATGTATGATTCAGCAGTTGTCCTTTCAGTTCCCGTCTACATGGGTGTCATGATGTTAGTCACGTTTGACATGTGTAGCATGACATTGGCTTTGGAGATGTGTGTTACAGAGGTTTCCGTACTGGGGTGTGGGGAGGGATATTGATGTTAAGGATGATTAGCTCATGGGCATACCTGACCACCAATGGGGTGACCAGTCTAGGATATTTGAGCCCCTGGTGGGACTATGGGTTACTTCATCCAGGGCATTGGGAAGTACAACTTTCAAGAACTGTTGGGCACACATGTTGGTACACAAGTAGCTTTCCCAGTTAATGGCAGGGTAGTGTAAGACACCCAGTATTAGGGTGTTTGCTTGTATCATAATATTTCACAGTATGTTTCAAAGGCTGTAGTGGGTATCATGGGGCATGGTGGGGAATCTGTAGCAAGCTATAAAATTTGGAATGCAGTCTAACCTACTGTTAGTTGCACCGGGGGTATTTCAGACACATTCTGTTGAGCAAGTAGCCTGATGGCATGAATATCCTTGGTGAATATGGACACTCCTCCACCTTTATTGTTTTGGTCCTGGTTTGGTGGCCAACAAATGTGGTGAGAGCTGTATCGGGTATTGTAGGGTTGCTCTCTGGAGGCTTGGATCAGGTCTCTGTTATCAATGTTCTCCATTTGTAGGTGTGCATAGTGACTGTGAATGGCCAAAAAAAAAATTGATCCCTATACACACACTACCAAACACACACACAGAGTAGTTGCCATGTCTGGAAATAGAACTCCTACCTAGCTAGTTTATCACACTATAGCATTACACAGTTAAAGGACGCACTACGGAGATTACTGGGCTACTCCTTCCCCAAAGGTGTATTTCAAAGTGAATGACATCAGCTGGCTTGCCAGAGATGGGCACTAGAGGTTGTAATGACTGTAAATGGCATCAAAGGCATTGCTCCATACACAGACACTTGCCATGTCTGGGAATAGAACTCCTACCTAACTAGTGGGTCACACTACAGCACTATGCAGTTATAGGATGCACCATGGAGATTACTAGGGTATTCCTTCCCCAAAGGTGTATTTCAAAGTGAATGACATCAGCAGACATGCCAAAGTAGGGCATTTGAAATTGTAGTGAGTGTGACTGGCCTAAAAAGCATTGATCCCTACACAGACAAACACACACAATTATTACGTCTGAGATTAGAACTCCTACCTAACTAGTACATCACACTACAGCATTACGCAGTTATAGGACACACCACAGAGATTACTGAGCAACTACTTCCCCAAAGGTGTATTTCAAGGTGAAGACATCAGCAGGTTTGCCATAGTAGGGCAATGAGGATTGCAGTGTGTATGCATGGGCCATAACCCATTCATCTAGAGGCAGACATACCACACTCAGGCACACACACAGGTTTATATTCCACAGGTCCGTGTATACAACTGCTAGATGACTACTGACTTGTACAGTCATGTTGCACAGTTAGCACTAGCACCACAGATTCTATAGTGCTGAGGGATTTCAGAGGCAAATGTCTATGGTTATTGACATTTGTACATCATGTGGTTTTAACCAATTGGATGTGTGCTGGTTAGGACAGACCTCATGATGGAAGGCTCTTTATCACTATCACTCTCTTCCACACATCTATGTATGTGTACTTTTGGCCTATTATAGTGTGTTGTCCTTGGATACATGTCTGTATTCCTATCCAATGTGTATGCAAAGCATAACTGTTGCTTACTGAGGAGTGTATGCACTAACATCTGCGACTGTCAGATATGTATGGTCCACTGTTGTTGCCAGACATGGGCTTCATTTCTTTAAGTGTGTGACCATGCCTAGTATGACCTTTCAGTATTTTGTTGTCCGACATGGCCTTCATTTCTCTAAGTGTGGGAGCATGCCCAGTATGACCTTCTGTATTGAATGTGTGAATCCATTCCAGGTAGATTGAACTCCAGTGCAGAGTTTTCTGTTCTACATGTCCAGCTAGCAAACTATTTCTGCAGGATAGCTGTAAATCAGTTGACAATATTGGGTCAAAATGGGCAAAGGATAGTGGGTTACTGTAGGCAATTGTGTCTGTGCTGCTTCTGCTACATGGTCCTGGTGTTAGCAGAGATATTCAGACATATGTACTGTTATACACTGTGATGTTTTTATGCCATCAAGTACTGTCAGGTAGACATATTTGCTTGCAGTGATGTCCTGGGGAACACATGAAATGCAGCTGTGTCCAGTATTGTGGTCAGCAGCCTACATATTCTTGCACAATCATGCCATTCTGGAGTGGAAGCTGCAGACACTTGCTGGTGGGTCTGTGTAAATGGTTCAGCACCTTAGTACAGTGATGGTAGAGGATCCCATGCGTGTACATCCATCAACATGACAGCATGGCCATATTCTGCTGTGGCCATACATCACAGCTGTACAGATTCACACAGGTTACCCAGAGGCAGGGGTCATAATTCTGGACATTACCCCTACACATTGTGGTTTACAAGCAGGTTTGTAGCCACCCATTCTTGTATTTGCAGCCAGGGATAGTATGTGCACACAACTGAGTTTTGGAATTCACGCACTCCATGCCACCCATGCCCCCCCCCCCCATTATTCTTATCCTCTTCCATACATTATGCGAACATTATCTGATATGTTCCCTATAGTTATCACCTCATCACAGCAGTTATTTGGTGTTGGTCCACAGGTCATGCAGTAGGACATGGCAGGACATGTTACTGTGATTTGTCCACATGGCCTTGCATTTGGGTTCTGTGGACTGTGTTATGTTGTTATTTGGGAGTCCATGACATAACATACATTGACAGTACAGGTGAGACAAATGCCTTTGGCTGAGGACTGTAGGCCATTTGGTAGTGATGCAGGCCAGCTGTGGCAGGCCATTGCATTCTGTCACTCCTACAGTCCCAGACTGCAATACACTGTATTCCCCCCTGGGGTGACAGGGTAGCTGTGCAAAGTGTTCATGCCAATACTTTCTTTCAGTATTGATCCAGTGGTGTGGATGCTGGCAGGGTGCTGCTTACAGCTAGGGACACATGTGCATGGGACACCTGCTCTGCATGCTGCATTCTTTTGCTATTGCCATACACAGGAGGGGGTCATATTGTACTCATTCCGAACAGCAGGGATAAGACCGGAGAGGTACCTGTGGGTGGTGGTGGGGTGAGCTGGGTGCATGTGTGCTATGGACACTACTTGCATCTGACTCACAGATATGCATGGGGCATTCCACTTATGCTGGCTTTTGCAGGGACATCAGCTGTTTCTCAGTACATCATTCCTATGACCTTTGTGGTCTGGCAGTGTTTGGCCAGGGTTAGGAGGATGGCCTAATGGTTAGGGTGTTTGCCTTCGAAACACAAGGTACAGGGTTTGGGTCTCACAAGGGATAATTGGCTAGGCTTAAAATGGCTCGCAAGGGCAATTAACCTAGTACTAATCTATGAATCTATGAATCTAATCTATGAATCGGTATTCCCTACTACAAGTCCAGATAATGTGCTGCAAACCTGTATGTACAATTCCAAGGGTGTGTCCATTTGACAGTTACATATTATACACTGTCTGCCTGGGGTACTTCCCCCTGTGTACTGCTTGTATATCTGGGCCTACATTCATGCCATGTCCATCTTTCAGATGGTGACACATATTACTTCCAAACATGCACTATGGCTTACTGCTGGAATGTGTTATACTGGGAAGAATTGTGTTTGGCACTGCAGTTATAAAAACTTGGCCCTGTCATCGGCAGTACTGGGCAATGGCCACCAGGACAAACCTCACCATGCATGCAAACTGATCACTCTCACATGATATACGATACACACCAACCTAACACACGCAGACTTGCATATTGTACACATGCTACAATCTATCCTGCTACCTTGGCCAGCTCAGGTAATCTGTGCTCCACTGTTATTATACCTACACATACATGTTACTACATTTCTAAATTGGATTGGTGGGGGCACACCTGACTGTTGCTACATTTCTACATAGGATTGGGGGGGGTCACACCTGACTGTTACTACATTTCTACATAGGATTGGGGGGGCACACTAGGCTGTTACTACATTTCTACATAGGATTGGGGGAGTCACACCTGACACTTGTACACATTTGCTATGACTGTACTGGTATGTCAGGTACTCCATTTCATTCTGTATTCTAACCAATCATGCTGAATAGACGCATATCAGTGTACTACAGGCCTTAGGTATGATTGACCTACATTTCAGTTGCTGACTTCTTACCCTTCAGAACTAACATCCCACTGCCTGACCTGTTGTAGTCTGTCTGTGTAGGCCTGTGGGGGGGGGGGGAATGTTACCCCTAGCCATCAGTCAGAAGCCTTAGCACAGCCTTTGTTTGTGTTTGTCTACACCTGTCCTGCTGACTGAGACTGTTGTTGGGTATGTGAGCCTCCCTGACTGGCATGTGTGTGTCATATGGACACACATATGGCCCAGCACATTTCCTGCAGTGAGTTTTGTCACCTTGTCTAGTACTGGCTACTATGCTGACACCAGGATTTGTTACAGATCTCATGCTGCCACTATAGGTGTCTACTATCTGCTGGCATCCCATTCAGCCACCCGATTCCCTTGCATGCTCACATCCATACCATAGATACAAGTAACAACACATATTACTCCATTCTGCAATTGGTAGGAAGAGTGACTTACCTTGTGGCTGTGCCAGTATTGAGGATGGTGCTGGTGGGCTGACTAGGTTGGATGCACATAGTACACTCCCTATACATGGTTAAGCACAGGTAGTGTCATGTTTGGCATCCCTTTTACTGTATGCGCGAGTAAGAGAGGAGTGTCATTCCCTGGGTCCCTACTGTGTCAGTGTATGTGCTATGAGTTGTCTCTTTGCCAAGGCCAGGGCATACTGGGCACACCTTCTTCTGCCTACTGGGGAAGGCTCAGGTTGTTCCTCCTCTGAGTCACTCTGTGCCTGTGCAGGCCTTGGCAATGGTGGGGAGCTGTGTGGCCCTACTGCAGCTGTTTCTGCAGGATCATATTGTGCAGCATGGCACATACAATGACAATTTGGGTACATGTAGCTGGTGAGTACTGCAAGACTCCACCGGATGTGTCCAGGCACCGGAACCATGACTTGAGCATCCCAAACACACATTCTATTATGATTCTGGTCTGTGCATGTGCCTCATTATGGAGTTCTTGTTTGGGTGTGCATTTCTGATGGATGTCATCAGCCACGGCTCCAGTGCATAACCAACATCCTCCGCTAGGTGACCGTAAGGGATGCCTCCATTGGCAAATGTCTGGTACAGCTGCGTCAGATGCCAGATGTGGGAGTCGTGATAGCTTCCAGGGCAGCCAGCACACACATTCATTATAATGCCCTGGGCATTACACATGACCTGGCAGTTGATGAGGGGAAGCCCTTGTGGTTGACGTAGACCCTACCCTGCTCACCGGATGGTGCTTTGATGCATATGTGCGTGCAGCCTATAACACCCACTACCTCTGGGTATTCTGCTATTTGGTGGAAGAGATGCATATTGCTGGCCAACACCTCATGGGTCCTGTGGAAATATACGTGCTCACCGGCATGTGCTGACATGGCATCCAGGCACTGGTGGAGTACCCTGGATGCTGACAACTGTGAGATCCCCATGATCTCCCCAGTTTGCTTTTGAAAGGTACCTATGGCTAGTATTCTTAGGCCTACACATACCTTGGTATCCACTTGGATGGGTTCCCCTCTGTTAGTTCTGTGTGTGAGGTGTGGCCGGCACAGCTCAATAATTTGCTGTAGGAGGTCCCTGTCCACCCTATAGTGCTCCACTATCTCCAGGTCATGTAGCCCCTGGTAGGTTACGCTGGGTTTGTACATTCTTCTCCTTCTCGTCACTGTGGGTTGGTCATCAGCATTCTCATCCTCACCACCCTCAGCCTCTTCCACAAGTTGATGTATGATGGCTGCTGCAGCCCTTATCATTTTGTTGCTTTTGTTTGTTAAAATGTCCCCACTTGTGTATACCGGTGGTGTAGAGTTTATGGGAAAAACCAGAGGGAAAGGTGTTTGCATAGTTTATAGTGGTGTGCTAGGCTGGGCTGCAGCCTGTGTAATTAGCTGATTCTGATACATTTCACCTGCCAGCTATGCAAGCTCTCCTAGATTACCTTCCTACTGCAGTTTTCCCTTCCCATTGCATTCCTGTTTAAGCCCAGGGACACAATGCGCAAACACAGTGCTCAGATATGCACGGGGCTACTATTTCCTGGTTTACTTTTTTTTCCCTTTAAAACACAGTGCACAGTGCACACACCCATTTAGGCAATGTAAAGAGTGCTAGGCAGTCTCAGACATACCCCCTTACTTAGCTCTGCTAAGCTAAGGGCAAACCCGAGCCACAGGGCTTCAATAAGCTTACAGTATGCCTGACACACACCCCTATGATGTCAGCTAACTCTTAAGCTTGCACCATGGTATTCCTGCACTTACATTGTTGGGTGCTGGCTACCTTTGAGGGGAAATCCGGGATTCATTATCATTCCCCTCATTTGCATATGATTGCCTGCCAATGCATAGTTACATGTCCCACACTGAGCCTTCCCCCTTAGCAATCACTATACACTGGATATGCTGTCTTCTGCCTGCCATTGAGTATAATGGCAAAATAGTGATTATGGATATAATGCTTATTTCAGGTTTTTTTTTTTATTTTCAGCCCGATCCCATTTGCGCAACGCTGCCCAACAGCCAAAATCAGCTAAAAAAAAAATAAAAGTTTTTTTTTTTTTTTTGCAAACTGTTTTCCATGCCAATGGCCATATATTTGGCCATTGGCATGCTTTGCACATACTATACACCTTTTATTTGGAGCTGTCATGGCTTCGTTTTGTAGTTTGCAGAAATGTACTCGGTTACTAACCAAGTACATTTCTGCTCACTGCACTAGTCCTGCACGGCCGGCTGACAGCTTCCTGGATCACAAATTTGCCTCATTTGCATGGTTTTCACCTGCAAATGGGGTAAGTTGCAAGCAGGAGCTGTGCCTGTGCAGGAATAGTGCAGGAGCACTCGTGCACATCCCGGGAGCTTATTCCTGGATCGCACAAGGCCATATTACCTCCAGCAGCTCCTGCACTATTTCTGCACACCATGCAGAGCTTGCTGAATCTGGGTGATAGTAACCTTAAAAATATACTACGTTATAAAGAACAACCCAAAACATGGTATAAGATTAAACAAAATAAAAGGGGCACCTTTAAGTGTGGTAATTGTAAATTCTGTATGTACAGTGTTATAAGGAAGATTTTTTTTCCAAACAGTTTATAAGCAAGAAGTTGAACTGAGAGCGTATGGGAACTGTAATACTATGTACCTTGTTTATTTAGCTAAATGTGAACAATGTAACTCATTTTATGTTGGGAAAACTAATCAAAGGTTTAAAGATCATCTATGTAGTCACATATCAGACATAAATACAAAGAAAGTTACAAATGCACTTTTTAAGCACAAAATGGATAAGGATGAAAGTCATAATTTTAAATTTCTTATTTTAGAAGTATGTCTTGAGAATATGAGAGGTGAGGATATTTTATTAAAAACTGAATTGGCAGAACTAAGATTGATATTACACTTAAAAGCCCATATTAAACCTGGGTTGAATGGTTCAGTCTCTTTAAAACCTATATTGAAGGACCAACATAATTGTGTCTGAGACTGAATGCTTTAATTGTTTTAATTGGTTGATTGATTTTAAGTCTGTATTTAAGTACTCACATTTAGTGCTTTAACACTGATACCTGAGGAAGCTGTCTGGGTGAAAGTTTTAACTTGCGTAGTTTATTTAGTTTTTGTTATTTTAATAAAGTCTTTCGCACACTCCTATGATGTGATTCTAGTGAGGGTTAGGGTACGTAGCAGTGGCATACAAATGTTTTTACATGGTGATCAAAGGACAGTTCATTGTCGACATAGGTTCCCAAGCTATTTTTGCCTCCTATCTGTCTTTGGTTGATTTGTTTAGCTTAGCAACAGTGTTTTTTGGCATTATTAAAGTTTAATTTATTTTTGCATGCCATGATTTTGTTCCTTTAATTATATAGCCTTTTTATATTAGGGTTTCACTAAAAAGGTTAATTTTTAAATTTGGCATTGTTTTTATTTTTGAAGGGGACAAATGTGTCTATGTAGTTATTTATATGTGCATTGAATTTGTCAGTAAAAGATTTGACATAAGCAGTGGGGCCATTAAGATGGAAGAAGCTTTTGAATTTAGCCATGGCATCACTCATCTTCAGTAGATTGGTCTTCACATAATCTCTGAATACTGTGGTAATTGCTTCAGGCTTGAGCCTTGTGGTAAATCTGACTAATTTGTGGCCTGATTTGACCATGGAGGAAGCCGCCCTATAATAATGATTAAATCCAGGATTTTGTCACCCCTGACCGGGATGTGGGCTAACTTGTTCAGAGAGTTTGTAATGATGATGTCCAGAAATTTCGTGGCATGCCTGTTTAAGTATTTATGAGTCTCCCAGTTTATGGAGGGGTAGCTGCAATCTCCTAGGAGAATGGTGCTTGGCTTAATACAGAAGAAATCCACACTAGTTAGGTAGGCAGTGTGGGCTAAAGGGGGGCATAGAGGGGGTCCTGGAGAAGAAACAGTCAGAAGAAGGAACTTCAGTATCAGATGAAAAGAGGAGTTTGGATGGTGACAGAAGGCATTCTAACTTTCTTCTCCAAGGACAATTTTCTCTGTTGGTTTCAGTGAAAAAAGAAAAAACATCTACAGGTTATCACAAAATTCATTACAATGAAAGCAGTCAAGATCATCATCAATCCCAGTGTTAAAGCCAACTAAGGCAAGCTGCATATATCCATGAAGTGCTGGGTATTGTTATCAGGCAGAAGACCACAGCTGGGTTGCAGGTTGTAAGTTTTGTTTCATTTTTTTCAAAGCAAATAATACAAAATAATGTAACAGCAAGCAGCAACTACTGGCAATATGGACAAAACAGCTGTTTGAACTGATGTACTTGGCAATGTTATGCCACATTTATAGGATTTAATATCAGTATGTTGAGCTGAAATTGTTTAAACTATACCTTTGATTTAATGGAGGTGGGATGATCAGTGGTGGCAGCCAGTGTGGAAAAAAGGTAGGGCAATAAAGCAGTGGCCACATTCCTTAGACTTTAAACCGGAACCACAGCACTGAATATAAGCCACGGCTGCAATCTGAGGATGTCTTCTATTTTAATTAACAGTTTTTGAAAGCTGTTTTTATTTACTACGGCTTCTATGTTTGGGTGTCTTCTAATTTAAGATATATGGTATGTGTTTAATATTGCTTATACTTACTATATTTTCCATTTGTATTATTTTGTAATATCTACTGTTAAACTTTAAAAATATTGAAAAAATAGACTTTAGACTTTCCCCCCCAATACTATAACAACATGATTGAACAGATATTCAGGCTGGGACATTAATTTTTCACTTTTTCAGCATGAAATTATCTACTGCCTGTTATTCATTCATTAAAAAACAAAATGATCAAAGTTTCAAAATTATATTCTGTCAGATTCAAAGTGTTTTGCATATCTAATGTGAAATACATAATCCTTCTGAAGAATAATTACCAGCCCTCAAGTCAAATGATATTATTTCTGAGCAAGCATCATACCTTTCAACCTCTTAGAAAAAAAAAAATCTGGGCAAAGCCAAAAATAATGGGGAGGGGGCAAAGCCCAAAAACTAGGGACAAACTTTAAATATTGCTCTCACAAATGTATAAAGTTGCTAGAATAAAAGGTATTGTATAGTCGTACATTTTCTGAAGGATATGAAGTCTGAAACTCAAATGCCTGTCATTATTTAGTGAATTCTGTCCTCACTGATTAGCCACAATAAACCCAGAAAACCACAAATTTTATGACGAATAGACTAAAAATATGAGGCAAAAATCTGGAGAGAGCCACCTCCTCTTCCACTTTTACACACACACACACACACACACACACACACACACACACACACACACACACACACACACACACACACACACACACACACACACACACACACACACACACACCTACCTCTCACTTGTCTGTTTGTGGTCCACATTTCAAATGTTTTCTGGCATTCAAATTCCATGAACAGTAAAGACAAAGATGTAAACAACAAGTCACACATACCTGTCGCATCTGTGCGACCAGATACAAAACACCCTTAAAAAAGTTTAAATCTGGCCAGCACCCCCCAGCCAATGGGCCTTAGGTGGCTACCTTGGTTGCCGAGTGCTGGATTCGTCTCTAGGGATCCCATTATCTGAGACCTCCTTTTTCTCAATGTGTCAAATAGTGCAGTCAACAGCAGAACAAGAAATCTCAATCTATATTCATAAATAAATAGAACTAAATAGAGAAATGGGTTCATCACCCAGTGCCTCCCTTTGTTCTAGAATAGGCTCTTCTTGTATGTCAAGCAGCGAAAATTCCCTTTCAGCTTTCAAACATATCTTAGACAATTGGATGAGTACCCTAGAATATACTTTAGGACTTGCAGGTTTGCCCACCTTGTAAAAGTTGGTGGAGCCTGAGGGGGATTATTGGCAAAGCACACATGGTCTCTGGTCTAATAGCCTTGTGTTACCTATAATTCCTATGATACTTGTCATAATGCCATTTACTCGTCTAACTTCTCCAAACCCAAAATTGATGGTCATGGAAACTAAGCTGTGGTAGTGGATTTTATATGAGGTAGTGCTTCATTGCTCATCAGGAAAGGCTGTTGATATAGCTGGGGAGACTTTACTACATGTTCAAGGCCATATTTTCATGCTTTAAAATAAACAGCAGATGTACCAACAAACTTTTTCTTTTGTTTGTTTGTTTATTTACTGCAAGCAATTATTCTGCCTTTTTGAGAATACAGGCAATAATCTCCACTCAAGCCCAACTGGCAAAGCTGGTGTGAAAACTTCATAACTTTGTAACTTACACCACACATAGCACACATATTTTTAAAAGCACAGGTCACACACCCGTTATTTCATTGCATTATACACTTATTATGCATTAAAATGAGCCCTAAATGAAGTGGTAACAAACTTATTTGCAAACATTTTCTTACCTTCCAGAAGAGAACCATCAGATAACTATATAAGCTCCAGAGACTGAAACACAGTTACATTAAGCTTGTGCTTCACTTCATACAGGCCAGATGCATAAGGCTGCTGTAAAGCCTAAGCCCAAAGACTGTGTCCATGTTACCAACTACAGAACATTTACCTTTAAGAATGTACTAAATGTCTCCTAAAGCGTTTTCTGCTATAAATGTTTTCTTTTGAAAAATGAGCACTAACTTTGGCATAAAAAATGTCTTTACTTTTTGAGACTATGACCAATGGATCACCTAAAGTTTACATTTACAAATTAGGATTATTTTATAAATAAAGTTATAATTTAGGAAAATGTCAAATTAGTAGTTAGGGTTATGGACAAGGCTTATGGTTAGGGTTAGAGGGCAGACAAATATTAGACATTACAGTTTAAATTATATAAGCCATTAGGGTAAGTTTCTAAACAATTTAAGGATTGCTCTAAAAGTTAGGACAGGGGTTAAGATTATGGTTAAGTTTTATAGATATGATTCAGTTAGGGGTTAGAATTAGGTTTAGGGGATGGAGGTGTGCTATATAAACTTCAACAACACATGTTTTATAACCCAGATAGATGGTGCACATGGATAAATCCCTCAATGCATCCCAGACAACGTGTTCAGCTACCACCACAGGTGCTGAGGGGACCAGGTAGGGGAGGATGTAAGTAAGTAGCCAATAGCATTTTGCCCACTTTGGGGGGAAGGAGACAGCTCAGCTTGTTGTATTAGTGACCCTTGTAAGAGTGCAAGCGTATTACCTACAGCAAAGAGTCTAGCATACCCATGTTGCATAGCAAGAGAGACACTTAGCAAGGATGTTATGCATGTGCAGTAACATGCATGCAACTCACAAGAGCAGCACATGTGAAGGACATAAATTAATGAGTTACTGGGGATAGGACAGCCCGCAGGATTGTCTGACTGGCCTGCTCTATAACATCTATAACATCTGACTCTTGATTCCATGAAGGAATAAATGAGGCAGAGGGCTATCATCTTAACAGAGTAGCAAATAAGTCAAACCAGTGTGTAGGAAGAGGGAGCCAATGGGCAGCCTCTACCCCACAAAAAAAACACACACACACACACACACACACACACACACACACACACACACACACACACACACACACACACACACACACACACACAGACACACACACATACATTTTTTTATTAATTTCCACCTGATTAGTCATGTGAACTAGGACAGCTAAAACTATGAACCCTAAATCTTCCTGTCACTGCCATTAAGTGAAAGTTTTATAGCTAGGATAGGACAAACAAAGGATGTAATGTTGTCGCATAGTTTGATAATTACATATAGTCTTGAAGTCAAAGAAACCAAGGGTATTATATATAAGAAATGGAATATTTTGAGAAATGACGCATATGTTAGACATAGACTTTAACTCACACCGAACATTATATACAAAAGGGGACCTTTGGAGATGAATGAAGTGAATTTTCTGAGTAGACAGGCTATGTACAGGTGTGACGTGCAATTATTGTAAGTATGTGTCAACAGGTAGAAACTACATAGTTAACAACAAATACACCTTAAGATACAGATTAGACTGCCGATCAAAGATGGTGGTTTATATTGCACAGTGCCAGAATTGTTCAGCATTCTACATTGGGAAAACAGATAGAAAATTGAAAGAACATGTGTACGAAAATATTTATTGTATTAATAAAAGAAAAAATTATAACGCACTAGCAAGGCACATAATGGAAAATCCAGACCATAGTTTTAAAGTTAGAGAAAATGATCAGATCAAGAGTAGAAATAGGGGAATCATTAATGCTTGAAAGGTTAGTTACTATGGCAACTACAGATGAGTGCTTGTTGTTTCCCAGGCTTGAATGAAATTACCTCAATACTATGTGTGTTAAAACTTAAAAGTTTGTTGAGGTAGAAGTATTATACAGTGTTAAAGAAACATGACACAATTAGCAAAAACAAGTTTGTATATTAAATATTATGTGAAGAGCAAAAGATGAATGAATGTTAGAGTAACAGTCATTTATATGATGTTATTGTGTTTTTTTTCCCTCTTTCTTCTTTTTAAAATAGGGAAGGATGGGTTCATGGAATGAAATAGTTAAGCTGGAGTGTTTTAAATTAATTGAAGAACTACTATGACTGGTTGTTTTTAAAATAAAAATGGGAAGTATGTACTGTTTTGTATCTGAATAAGTCTTGCTACAAGCAAGATGAAAAGCGCTTAATAAAACGTTTCATTTTTAGCTGGCTGTGTCGTACTTGATAGTAGTATTAGTACATTGGTTGTGTCTATAACTTTTCCTGGTTTGTGGAGAAGGTTTTATAGTTGCCAGATTATAGTTTGCAACTCCATTCAAATATCAGCAATTTGATCCAAAAATGTATATCATTAGATTTAGCTACCTACACAGAAAGTTTCATTGGACAAAAATACAAAAGGAATACTTGGAGAATGGCAACAATTTTTAGCATCAAAATTTGAAAGTCTAAGGTCTTTTGCATTAATGTGTCATAACATGTGACACATTGATGCAAAATTAACAATGATGTTTGCCATAGTGCCATACCTTGGCACAATGCTTCAAAAGAGATTATTTTATAATAAAATGTTATACCATGCAGCATATCCATACAGAAGTTTTGGATTCATAGCAACCTGTTGAAACTGCCCCTTCTAAAACAAGAAAAATACAAGTGGTTTTGCAGGGAACATACCGCCAAACCTTCATGTGGATGACTTTGCTATGCATATTCCCCTTACTTAAATATAACAATTCCAAGGATGCACTAACAGTTGGAAAAGGGGTCAGTTTCAACTGTTTTCAGTGAAAGCAGAAGTCATTTAACTGAATCACTCCCAAATTTTCACATTAGCATGTTAGAATGTGATACATTATGAAACAGCCTCATTCTGTAGGCAGTTCTTTTGGCAGTCATCTTAATTCTCTATATCCTATTTGATTCATGCTGGCCATGGCCCAGAAAACCTTCCATGAAAGCAGGCATAAGATTAATCAAGTGCCTTTTTTGGAGGGTGAGATGTTAGCATGGAACTTGTATAGTGGCTTTACAGTATGAGACAGCAACTGTGACAAAGGTGGACCATCTACAGACCCTGGAAACTATAGACCCATAAGTCTCACTGCTCTTAATATGCAAAACCATGGAAAGAATTATCATGGAGATGATCAGTAATGATATAGGAACCCTCCAGACACTGGATCCAACCTAATTTGGTTTTATTAAAGGCAGATCATGCCTACTCAAACTGGTGAACTTCTTTGAGAAGGTCACCAAAGCAATGGATGAGGGCAAAATGGTTCACACTGCCTACCTTGACCAGGCCAAGGCATTTGACACAATACCCCACTCGGGCATTGTTGACACACTCAAGAGGTTATGTACAAACCCATATGTCACCCAGCGGATAGCCAAATGGCTCACAGACAGGACCCAGGAAGTTAAAATTGGGGAGTCCACCTCTACAAAAAGGCCAGTCATAAGTGGAGTCCTTCAGGGATCTGTTCTGAGACCAGTCCTTTTTGGCATTTACTTCTCTGAAGTCAAGGCCAATGTCAATGGCCTCTGGCTGACTAAATTTGCAGATGATTACAAATTAGGAGCTGTCATTGAATCCCACACTGACACAAATGTTCTCCAGGAAGGGTTGACACAGACAAACACCTGGTGTCAGAGCCATGAACTAAAACTAAATGCCAAGAAATTCATAACAGTATCCTTTGGGAAGTCATCCACTCCTGGTAACTATCATACTGACAACACACTTCTTAGAGCTGACCTAGTAGTCAGAGACGTGAGGGCACACATCGACAGTAATCTAACCTTTGACCATCATGTGACTGTAGTAGTGAGGAAATCATTCTATGTTGCTCAACTTATACACAAAGGCATGGCATCTTGGTCCAAGGAAGTCATTGTTCCACATTATTTGGCATTCATTAGACTTATCATTGAGTACAATGCCCCCTTTGGTATGTAACTAACCAGGCATATCCAACAAATGAAATGTCCACAGAGGTTCCTCACTAAAAGAATACAGGGTGTAAGTAAAATGCCCTATACAGACTGCCTCGAGGCCCTAACCCTGTATTCTGTCTCCCACAGGCTGTTGAGGGGAAATCTATGCCTGGCATACAGGGCATTGTCAGACCCCACTCTGATGGACATCCTGAATATCATCAAAACAAACACCAGAATTACCCATTCTAAAGACTTAAACCTTGCCTGTGATATAAGTAGAACCTACTGGAGAGACAGGTATGCATCCCAGAGACTATCCCAACTCTGGCACAGGCTTCCTAACCCAATTCAAATGTGACTTGAACAATTGGATAGGAAACAGGAAATTCATCCCTGGCTTGGCACCTATGTCTCTAATGGACACAGACAACCTGTAAATGGTTCATCTCCCAGGCTCCTGCTTGTAAATGTTTCATCTCCCATGCTCCTGCTTACACTTATCAAGAGTGCTAGAACTTGTCAGAGATTTGGGATGCATAGCCAGGCTTAAAAAGGCCCTTGTGGTTGTTAGCTTAGTAAACACCTATGAACCTTTGAACTGTAAATTTTGCAAAAATAAATAAGCAAGCAAAATAAAATATGGTGCTTATGGGAAATTTCAGATTCACTCTAGACAGATATCCAAGTCATAACACTAACCAGATGTCCAAATACAGTTATCTCTGTAGACTTTATCATTTTTGCCTAATAAATATTTCAGCTTTTTAATTTCTTCCAAATTCTTTCCTGAGCTTTGAAAGCAGGTGACTGTCATCTTTTTCCTTACATAAGAAACCCCATTAGAGCAATCAACTGTCAGGTTATCTCTTCTTCTCTCTCTTTTGCCATCTCGTTCAAACTGCTGGATCAAGTTTTGTCTTAAATCTTAAAATTTCTTGAACAAAGATGGCTATACATGGATTTAGATCACACCATGGTACAAAAAATGTCCTCCTCACCTTAACATATTCTGTCAGAACACAGATGTTAGGAAAACTTATTTGCCTTAATGTTTTTTTGAACTGACTACTGAATTTAATTTTGTGTTCTACTCACTGCTTCCCAAGCAGCTTCATAAGTTTATCTTCCAATCCAATAAGTGTCGGATTTATCACCTAATTGCACAAACATTCATCAAAGACAGCAGGAAGTAAATAACATGAAGACAAAACAGTTACTCTAACCTAGAAACCAAATCACACACATGAGCACGCAAATTCACTCACTTACTATAAAGACTCTGCTAGGCATTCTTTAACAAAGTAAATTTGAAGATACAGTACACAAAGTAAAACACTGCAATGAATACAAATAAACACACAAAAATTACTAAAGAAGCAAAATTAAATAAAGCCAAGAAGCATAACATCAGCTAAACCAACTTCAGAAAAATGATGAGGGGATTATTACTTACATGCATCTGTACAAGCTAGTGCCACTACTTATTTACTTTATTTATTTATTTTGGATAGTTAAAACTAACTAAATAAATAAATAAGCAGCCCACAGTGATTTTCTGCACAGCACTAACACCTTCATTGGTTTCCCATAATTCATTGGGAATCCAATGAGCACACTGCCAGAAAATATATAAATACTGTAGTGTAGAGCTGGGATATGGTCACAATATATATATATATATATATATATATATATATATATATATATATATATATATGTATGGGTCTACTACTTTTGGTCGAAAACACATTTGTTCGAATGTCCATTGGGTGAGCACACTTCACTGAAAGCTCACTTCACTGAAAACTCATTTGGTCGAAACTCATTTTCTTGAAAGTTATATATGGCCCCTTCCCCACTGAATTGCGATCCTGGAGTTAGAATATAAAGTAAGGTGGGGGTGTGGGTGGAAAGACTTGTTCATTGCAGTTGTCAATATCTATGTCTACGGTTTAAACCATTTAGAATAGGTGGGGGGGTTATACCCCCCCACACACACACACACCCTTACTTTCTTTATATTCTAAGTGCAGGATCTCACTTCAGTGGGGAAGGGGTCATGTATACCTTTCGAAGAAATGCGTTTCGACCAAATGAGTTTTCAGTGAAGTGAGCTTTCAGTTAAGTGTGCTCACCTGTCTGAATTTCGACCAAATGTGTTTTCGACCAAAGGTAGTAGACCCATACATACATACACATATATATATATATATATATATATATATATATAAATATATGGTTTACTATCATATCACAGAATTGCACGTAATGAAATATTTAT
The DNA here is from genome assembly GCF_019279795.1 of Protopterus annectens. Lineage (NCBI taxonomy): Eukaryota > Metazoa > Chordata > Ceratodontiformes > Protopteridae > Protopterus > Protopterus annectens. Next base: position 357,045,965 of record NC_056725.1, read on the forward strand.
TACATGAATGCATGTTCTGAAAATGTTGAAACATTGTACATTAATATTTTGACTTAATTTTAATGAATTAACAGACTCATTCCATTAGGAGAATTCGATGTTTTGAAGTCTGATTCTGTATTTATGATTGCACAGGGGTCTCTATCACTTAATCGAGCTTTCAAAAACTGGAAAAGTTTTTGAATGGGGAATGCAGTACAGTGAGGATTGAGAAATTTACCCTTATCCTCACTGTAGTGCGATCTTGGAGTTGGTACATTTAAGTTACAGGGAGGCTTGCCTTCCCGCAGAAACATAAAAAAGTAGATGTTTGTGTTTGCTTGTGTTTGTTTTTTTTTTTTTGTTTTTTTTTTTGATATTCAAGTGTACAGAAACTCGAACGTCTCACATATACCCTTGCAGACCTGGTGGTTTTGGGCTGTGTGGCTATTTCACAATTAAATGGGCATTCAAAAAAAGCGAATGTCGACCATCGCATTACATTACGTCCAATATTTATTTGGTTCAGAACTTTAAAATGCAGCAAATAATATGGATGATAGTAAACCTATATATATATATATATATATATATTTTTTTTTTTTTTATGTGTGTGTATATATATATATATATATATATATATATATATATATATATATATATGGGTCGACTTTGATCCATTGAAATTCCACTTAAATGAAACTCACTTACCCGTTCCTAGTTCTTCGAAACTTCACTTTAATGAAAGCATGGACTGCTGACATATTTTCCCTGAGAAAGGAACCACTTGGCCACTACGAGAAAAAAACCCACACAGACCAAAACTAACCCCACCAAACTGGGGGGCTTCACCCCCCCACTTAAATATTCCAACTCCGAGATCGCACTTCATTGCAGAAAGGGCAAAGTTTACCATAGTGGCCAAGTGGTTCCTTTCTCAGGGAAAGGATGTTGGCAGTCCATGTTTTTGTTAAAGTGAAGTTTCGAAGAAATGGGAACAGGTAAGTGAGTTTCGATTTATCAAAATAAATAGATCCATATATATATATATATATATATATATATATATATATACATACATATATATATATATTTATAGGTGGTATGTCATTTTATCTAATCACAAGGGGTCAAAAACATGATCTAACCACATTTGGTCTAATGATAGTCTTCAATATATTTTACTAGTTATAAATCTGATAATAGAGAAAGATTATTTTTTGATCACTGGTATGAGTTTTTTAATGATTTACAAGTAATATTGCAGTTTGCTGTCACACTGTGCTGGATTATATGATCTGTTTTGCATTCTTCCCTTTCTTCAATTGCAGTGTGACAACGGAGCTGTTATAAATATCAGTTAAGGATGTGTGAGGGTACATAAGCTAATTAAAATAGTTGTCCATCTAGAATTGTGGGAGTCAAGACATCCAGAACTTTCCTTCAGTTGAGAGAGTACTCGTCTGTAGGCTTCTGAGGATCAATGATCAGCTTCTGCTGTTCCTTTAATGGGAGCTTTGACCCCTGCCCCCCAAAAAAATCATGCTTACCATTAAGTGTATTTTTTACAACCAGAACTGCATTCCCTGAAGATGAAGTCAGTGAATTACTCAGGATTTTTGTCCTACTGCTCAGCATTTTAATTCCATTCTGGTCTTCTATATATTTAAAATAGCTCTGTCTCACTTTCTTGGCACCTTTCAAGTCCTAAAAAATCTAGCATGGTCATTCTCCTTCCATAGAGAAAGACAATGCCGTGTAACTTCTGAACGACAAGCTTCCACAGTGGCTATTTAATTGATGACACTTTTATGGTGGTTATATAACAAAAAAAACATGTGTGAATGTTTGACTGAATGACTTCAAGATCAGGACCTGAAATATTCTTACAACAAAAATGGAGAGACTTCCATGTCAAGTTGGGCCTTGTGTCTGAGCTAAATGTATTCACATACTAACAGAACAAATATATGGAGCCAGACAGTCATTTCTTGCTGTTGCTATAATACAGTACAGAAGGTGAACCCAGCCACACAGATAAGCATACCACACAGACTCAGGCACATTATTGTGAACAACAGTAATACACTATGCAACTTCTTTCATTTTAGTTACACAGTGCAGTAGGTAAATTACACAGTACATTTAAGTTAATAGCACTTCCTTACCTTTTAAGTAGACATCAATATGCAACCACATATACAGGTAATAATATTTGCATATTATAATAGTAAAGATTCATGCAGGGATATAGAGTATAATAGCCAGGTTTGGTCCAGGGACAAAGCTTGGGGAACCAGCTCCTCAAGCTAGGAGTAAGTAAATTTCACTTTAGTCTCTCTTTTACCATGAAATCATACTGTTATAGTATGTCTATATTTTTGTTTGTTTTTCATTTTTTACTTGCTATTATCATCATATTGCAAACTGATGTCTACCTCAATGCAAGATTCAAAGCATTCAGCTGACTTTTTATACATTCTTTTAAATCAGACTTCAGTATAGTTTTATGAGATAAAAATGTGTGTAATGTGAATGTCCTCTTTGGAGCTGTGACCTGGGAGCACACCATTTAACTCATACATTCTTAGCTTCTTCTCTGTTTTGTGAGACATTGCATAGCCAGGCATTTTGCAAGTTTAAACACTACTTGCATTGTGCACATTGATAAAACAGTCCTAATTATGCTTGCTGATGTTGGCATGTAAACTGGATTAAGATGGGAATTGTAATACAGTGTGTAAAAACACATCTGCCGTGGTCCACTCATTATACAGGGTTTGTTAAACATTAAATGCTAGTCAGGCTGTAAGAAACAGTAGTGCCTACTATAATTTCTATATGTGTCAGTATAATTTGCCACTGTTCTGCCTAATTTTAGGAGGAAGTCATAGGGATATTCTGGTGTCATTCAAAGGGGATCTAGTATCTGTCTGCCTGGGATGACATGATCAACAGACCACGATGCTTTCCCATAGATAGTCTGCACCTGTCGCCCCTGGGATTCAGGTTACTGGCTAAGGCTCTTGCCACCCCAATAGTGCCTTTTTTAGGCAAAGTTCAAAGGACAAAACCACCACAGTAACAGGTACAAGCATGCAAATTCTGAAGGTAATGCTACTCAGTGCTAGAAGTCTAAACCTCAAAATGCACTCTCTCGAGGCACTCCTAAAAATGGAGAACATCGATGTCTGTGCAGTAACTGAGACCTGGTTCAAGGCTCCAGACAGCACCCCTGCAATACCAGGCTACAACTCTTACCACACTTTTCAGCCACCAAACCAGGACCGAAACACTAAAGGTGGAGGAGTGCCCATATTCACCAAGGATAATCACACCACCAGGCTAGTTGCCCAACACAATGTGTCTGAAATTCTCCAGGTGCAACTAACACTAGGTAAGACTGCAATCCAAATTGTAGCTTGCTACAGATCCCCCACCATGCCCCAAGATTCTCACTACACCTTTCTAAACATACTGGAAAATATTACGATACAACCAAACACCCTAATATTGGGTGATTTCAACTACCCTGCCATTAACTGGGAAAACTACTCATGTACCAACACCTTTGCCCAGCGGTTCATGGAATTCATAAATTCCAACACCCTGGATCAACTAATCCATACTCCCACCAGGGGCTCCAATATCCTAGACCTGGTCATTACCAACATGGGAAATCGATGCTCCACACATATGGTCACCCCCTCATAGGTCAGGTCTGACTATAAGCTAATCACCCTTAACATCCAAATCCCACCCCCACCCCCCAGTAAGGAAACCTCCATAAAAAACTTCTTCAAAGCCAACTTCATGTTACTCAAGTCAGAAGTGACAAACGTCATGACACCCATGCAGACAGGAACTGAAAGTTCGACTGCTGAATCCTACACTAAGACACTGTATGAGCACATCCACTCATGCATGAATTGTGCCATCCCAAATAGAGCCAAGATGTTCTCCTCCAATAAAAGTAAGCCAATCTGGTGGTCCCCTGCCATAAACAAACTTTACAACAAAAGGAAGAAACTGTTGCAGAAAAGAGGAAAATCTCAGGATGCAACAAACTCCCATACCAACCTCAGTAAGAAGCTGAGATCCCTCATAAAATCCTCCAAAGCTAGTTATGAAAATAAAATTGCCAAAGATTCCAAAGACAACCACAAGGCATTCTATAACTATGTCAAGAATCTAAATGACAATGCTCAGATATGCTCTGAGCTACAACAGAATGGCATTAAATATACTGATCCCAAGGATATTGCCAATATCCTGGCAGATCAATTCAGTACCAACTTCACCACCCTCTCACCCCCTAAACTGCCCATCTCAATACTGGAAGATTGCCAAATTCCGGTAATAACGGCCACACAGGTAAAAAAACGCACTCTCCAAAGCTAAGAATACAGCATCCATGGGACCAGATGACATCCTGGGCTGTGTATTACATGAATTACAAAATGAACTGGCAACTCACCTAAGTGTCATGTTTAATCATAGCCTCACCTCAGGGTTCATGCCCACTGAGTGGTGCACAGCTACAGTTATCCCACTCCACAAGGGGGGATTCACCTTGGATCCCGGGAACTACTGCCCAACAGTCTTACGAGCCTGATCTGCAAGGCCATGGAATGTATTATCATGGAACTTATAAACAAAGACATTGGTAACCTTCAAACACTGGACCCCACCTAGTTTGGGTTTTTGAGGGGCTAATCTTGTCTCCTGAACCTGATTGACTTCTTCGAATCAGTCTCCAGAGCCGTGGATGAGGGTAAGGCGGTCCACACAGCCTATCTGGACCTTGCCAAGGCCTTTGACACCATCCCCCATTCTGGAATTATAGATAAGACTTACTAAGCTGGGCATTAATCCCTACAGCGCTCAATGGATTACCAACTGGCTTACTGACAGAACCCACATTGTAAAAGTAGCTGACTCCAAATCCAGCTCCAGACAAGTGATAAATGGAGTACCTCAGTGTTCAGTCCTGGGACTTCTCTTGTTTGGCATCTACTTCTCTGAAGTACAGACCAAAACTAAGGGACTCTGGCTAACAAAGTTCGCAGATGACTGCAAACTGGGAGCCATTTTTGAATCTCTGAATGATGTGGATACTCTACAAAAGGGCCTTACAGAAACAGATGCTTGGTGCCAGAGCCATGGGCTCAAGCTCAATGCCAAGAAATGTATAGTTATCCCCTTTGGGAAAAAACATGTACCCGTGAATTACCACATAGATGGCAGTACACTAAACACCAAAAGTGTGATAAGGGACTTAGGGACACAGGTGGACAGTGGTCTCACCTTCGATAACCACAACAGTCAGAAAATCCTTCTATGTGGCACACCTCATCACTAAGGGCTTTTCATCCAGAAAAAAGGAGGTCATTGTCTCACTGTACTCATCCCTCATTAGACCCATTATAGAATACAATGCCCAGTTTGGTATGTACCTCTCAAGACATCTGCAACAACTGGAAAGGCTACAGAAATACCTCACTAAAAGAATCACAAGCCTAAAGGCCTAAAGCAGATGCCCTAAGCTAACTGCCTTAAAAAAACTCCAGCTATACTCTGTCACATATCGTCTACTCAGAGGCGATCTCTGCTTAACATACAAGGCCATGTCAAACCCAGAGCTGGTGGACATGCTACATTTAAAGAAATCCCAATCCCTCAGAGCCACATGCTCCAGGGATCTAAACCTTGTCATCACAATAAAAAATACATGCTGGAGGGATAGGTTCCTAACCCATAGACACCCCAGACTCTGGAATACACTGCCCATACATGTCAAGCAGAGCGTCTCTTTGGCCCTCTTCAAAAGGAACCTTGATGATTGGATGGGAGAAAGGAAATTCACCCTTGGGATCACGTCAGTCACCCTGCTAGACAGGGGTCCAGGGAGGTAAATAGTGTGGGAAGAAATAGCCAGGGAATTGTTATGGCTAGACTTGTATAGGCCCTAGGGCCGATAGCCTAGTACCAACCTATGAACCTATGAACAAGGAGAACAGCAATTTAATGTGCAATTTTCACCTGCAAACTGATGTGTGACTGCCAGTCAAAAGGAGTTTTCTAGTACTTTAGAAACATGTAGATACGTATGGAAATATACGACAAAATATGTATGCCAATTAATATAATTAATATATAAGAATCAGAATGTTGAGTCCTTTGGTATGATGCAAAATGTTCCTAATGGAGTATTCTTGTGTTACTAGGGTTGTCTACACAGGTGATTCCTAGACTGATAGGTAAGTGTTATGCAAGCAATCTACTGACCATTACAAGCCTAGCCAAAAAAACATTCAAAAGTTCCCACCAGCCTAAAGGAAAGCAACACAAAACAGACTAGGGAAGATGTTTAGGCTTACCAACCAATTATTTAGGTTTACTTTGAAGGTGGCAAGGATGCCACTCTGCTTGATACATATATAAAATTTGTTCCAGGGGTAGGATATACATTGGGATATAAATCTATCAATAACCAATAAAGAACTTCGTTCCAACACGTTTTTAAGACTTTATTACACCAACATCCACCAGATTGAGCGCTTTCATCTGCCCTGAGCAGATTTCTTCAGAATACTTAATAATCAGTGCCAAACATTTTTATACTGTTCTTAAACTACATAATTATTCAATTAAAATTAATTAACTTAAAATTATACAATTAGTCTCTAAAATTGCCTAAAACATTTAACCCTTTGGTGAATTCCTATACTTCTTTCAAAGTTTGATGTTAAAGTGCTACTATGCATATTAATACATAGGTATTCTAACATTTTAAAACAATTATATACCTTGTGCAATGTGTTCTTAATAAAAATGCAAATGACAATAAAAATGTAAATAGACATGACCATAGTCTAAATTCAAAAAATGGTCAACCCAAATAAAATTCCTTACTGTTAACCTATTTCATGTTCTTAAAAAGTGCTCATATTAATTATTACTGAAAATGTCTACATATTTGTTTATTCAAATGTATAAATCTATGAGGGTTTAAAATTTTGTTAGACTATAAATGCAGGTTATATTAATCTATTAATATTACCAGAAAGCCAAGGAATAAACAAGAATTATAGTAAAATATAAGAATAGGAAATTTTAAAAATAGGAAAATTTAATAGAATAGGAAAATGAGGTAAAATGAGAGAGAGGAAAGGAAAGACACATTACCAACATAAATTATGTTTTTAAAAAACATGTTTTTAAACTGTGGCAGCTTTATCCACAAGTATAGCCTTGATGTTAATATATTCGTTGAGACCTGGCCTAAAATTTGATTTCAGTCTCAACTGCCATTTAATCTCTTTAACTAATAAATGGTTTTTCAAAAGATACACAATTATGTGAACATGAAATTAGAAAAGGAGCATTTTGAATTGTTCTCAAAGGGATTTAAGTTTGTTAGGTCCACCCCTGGAGACTTAGCAAATATTCTGACAGAATTAAAAATATATCTGAGGAAGTTGAACCTAAGTCTGATTAACAAACAGGGAGAACTATTTAAAAGTAATAGTACAAATGAACAGGTTAGTCCCTCTATGAGTAATACAGGTAACATCCCTCAAAGTCTAAAAAGAAGTAGTATTTATAACCCGCCTTTGCACCCTGTTATTTATATGTTCGAGAATATAGTAACTAATGAGGTATATAAAACATACAGTCAAACTAGGAAAGGGCCCAAAAACAACAATTTGAAACAAAAGGAAAATGAACTTCTTAATACACTCAAGGAAAACGGAGATTTGAGGTTCATGCAACCTGACAAGGGTGGGGGTGTTGTTATTTTTGAACAAAAAGTATATAATGAGGTGTTATTAAGTATGTTAAATACTGGTGAAACTTATGAAATTAGTTCATTTAATGAGATTCAAATGGCTTATAGGAAGATAGATTCATTATTAGAAGAATACCTTATAGAAAATAGAATTGAAAATGGGACATACAATTTTTTGAAACAAAAGTATCCATGTATTTCCCAATTCTTTGGTATTCCTAAAATACACAAAAATATACAAAAACCCCCCTTCCGCCCCATTGTCTCGGCAAAAGGTTCTAAAACGCACCCATTGGCCGTCTTCATTGACCAAATGTTAAAAAATGTAGTAAAAAAACAGGAACATTTAATACAAGATTCATGGGACTTTTTGGGTAACATTAATGATGAAATATGGTCTGAAACAAGTAAATTAGTTACAATTGATGTTAAGGACCTCTTTACCAGTATTCCTAGAATAGAAGGATTTGAATTTTTTGAAAAAATGGTCTATAAATATTTAGAGGCCACTACAGATGAAAAATTATTGTTGTTGGAAATGACAGAAATAGTTTTGGACAATAATTTTATAACTTTTTTGGGAAAATATTATAGACAAATCATAGGAGTAGCCATGGGGGCAGCTTGTGCCCCCATTTATGCTAATTTGGTTCTCCTTGGATGGGAGGAGGAAAATGTTTTTACAAGTACATTTATGAAAAACATCAAGGTATACTTCAGGTTTTTAGATGACATCTTCCTTATTTGGGAGGATTGTCATGGAAATAAAGTGGAAGATTTCATTGAATACTTAAATGGAACTACGAGTTTTTTGTCTTTCACCCATGAGGTCCAGGATCAGGTCATTACCTATCTAGACATAAAGCTAAGTAAAAAAGGAAAAGGTTTTAAGTCCAATGTATTTCGTAAAGAAACCTGGTGTAACTCTTACCTCCATTATAACAGCCAACATCCTTACCATCAAAAGAGAAGTGTCATCAAAGGACAGGCTGTTAGGGTTGCAAGAATGACCTCCGAAAGGGAGGACTTATTAGCTGAGTTTAGATTCTTGATGGAAGCATTTTTAGAGAGAGACTATCCCATTGAACTTATTGGTGAAACCCTGGAAGAGGTTTACTTAGGATGGGGTTTGAAATATAAACCATTGTTAGGGCAAAAATGTATTTGTAAGGAACATTTAAATACTAACAAGAAGAATTTTCCTAAAGCTTGTATCACAGAATACAATGAATTTTCAGAACATTTTACTAGAATATTGGAGGAAAACTGGTCCATTTTAAAGACCAATAAAGAAATTTACGACATAGTGGGGAACAAACCCCTTTTGACATACAAGACAAGTATGAATTTCAAGAGGTTATTTGAGAGAGGAAGATTTAATTTTGACAAAAAAGCAAGGAAAGGTACGACTAAGTGTGGCAGTTGTCGACAATGTAGATATATTAATGAGGCAGAGGGTATAATACTTAGTAATGGTCTCAATAGTAAGGTATCCTTTAGCAAGGGCAACTGTTATACTAGAATGTTAGTTTATTTAGCCACGTGCGCCACATGTATAGCCTTTTATGTAGGCAAAACAGAGAGGGCACTCAAAGAGAGAGTATATGAGCATATTAATGACATTAAGATAAAAAAAGAGACGAGTGCCCTTTATAAACACTCTGTGGAATGTGTGGGCTTTGCGGGTTTTAAATTTGCCATTTTAGAATCCATTAAAATGGATATGGACGGAGGTGATTTGAAAAACCATTTATTAGTTAAAGAGATTAAATGGCAGTTGAGACTGAAATCAAATTTTAGGCCAGGTCTCAACGAATATATTAACATCAAGGCTATACTTGTGGATAAAGCTGCCACAGTTTAAAAACATGTTTTTTAAAAACATAATTTATGTTGGTAATGTGTCTTTCCTTTCCTCTCTCTCATTTTACCTCATTTTCCTATTCTATTAAATTTTCCTATTTTTAAAATTTCCTATTCTTATATTTTACTATAATTCTTGTTTATTCCTTGGCTTTCTGGTAATATTAATAGATTAATATAACCTGCATTTATAGTCTAACAAAATTTTAAACCCTCATAGATTTATACATTTGAATAAACAAATATGTAGACATTTTCAGTAATAATTAATATGAGCACTTTTTAAGAACATGAAATAGGTTAACAGTAAGGAATTTTATTTGGGTTGACCATTTTTTTGAATTTAGACTATGGTCATGTCTATTTACATTTTTATTGTCATTTGCATTTTTATTAAGAACACATTGCACAAGGTATATAATTGTTTTAAAATGTTAGAATATCTATGTATTAATATGCATAGTAGCACTTTAACATCAAACTTTGAAAGAAGTATAGGAATTCACCAAAGGGTTAAATGTTTTAGGCAATTTTAGAGACTAATTGTATAATTTTAAGTTAATTAATTTTAATTGAATAATTATGTAGTTTAAGAACAGTATAAAAATGTTTGGCACTGATTATTAAGTATTCTGAAGAAATCTGCTCAGGGCAGATGAAAGCGCTCAATCTGGTGGATGTTGGTGTAATAAAGTCTTAAAAACGTGTTGGAACGAAGTTCTTTATTGGTTATTGGTCGTAGGTTCGAATTCTCATTTATCATATAAATCTATCAAACCAATGTGTCTTATATATCTGCTGATGAACATTTAGTTCCTTTAATTGGGTATATAGGAACAGTTTGTTCCATAAAGGAATATGAAGTCAAGGAGGGTCAAATATTTCATGCCTCAAAAGGCTAGACATACATGCCCATGCAGGAGTCTATAAGAGATCAAGTACAGTGAGAGGGCTACCAGTCTGTCTTGTGAGCTCCATTTTTAATTGGTGCTATTACATATATAACTCAGTGATATTCACAGGAATCGTTTCAGACTTCTGAAACTCAGTATTAAGTCATATACTGTTTGTAGTATAGTTACTTATATATACACAGTATTGGTTAGTACTGTTTTCATACTACTGGAAATATAAGTTAGAACTTGCATGTCTTTCACAGATGTTCTCTTGGGCATTATCATATGAGTTCATAGCCAGCCTTAGACATAGGCCAACTAGGCGGCTGCCTAGGGCACTGCTCTAGCAGGGGCACTTTTCCAATAATCTGGATGGTGTAGATATGCCAAGATGGGGGCACCAAGTGGTGTGGGGGTGGCACTGTGGAGCACTTTTGCCTAGGCCAGCAGTTGACCAAAGGCTGGTCCTGTATGAGTTACTAGTGCAGCAATACTTCCACAGCATTCAACAGTCTTGGTTTCCTCCATGTAGCTTGATTTTCTCTCTTCATGGTGTAAAACAAATCCAAATAATACAGAAATACTATAGTTTGAATACTAAATTATAATAATGCTATGTACAATGGTTTGGTTCAATAGTTCAAAGGAATGGTTCCACAAGATATAATAACTGAGGTAGACTGGAAAGAAATTATATTTCACAGGAGCATGTGTATTTAACTTGAAAGCTTTGAGACCAATCCATTAACTATATCAGATCATGTACCAAAATATACATAAGTAAGGATGCAGGGTAATGGTGTAAAATGAGTCATTTGTGCTCACTTACTTATTTGTTAATAAGAGAGGAATTTCAGGAATGGTTAGTGGATATGAGTCATGAGTTAATAGGGAAGATGGAAATTACTGCAGAAGAGATAACTAGTAAGTGGAATAAAATGAAAATAGACTTTAAAGCAGTAAAAATAAGACATAAAGAGATATGGGAAAATAAGTAAAAGTAATTATGTGGAGAGGATGACAAAAGTTAAAGTGTTGCAAAAGAAGGGAATCTCTCAGAGACAGAAAAGGAGCAACTGCAGATTCGTAATGGAAACAATGGAGGAATACCTGGACAACATACAAGAGTTTATAAAAGTTGCTGTTAAACAATTGTTTTGATACCAACCATAAAATGCAAAAATATTCAAATGAATGACTTAGACAACAGAAAGTATAAAGAATTATAGCCAAACATAGGGAACCTGGTACAAGAAAAATAACTAGATATCCTATGCAGATATTAAAGATATTTTAGAAACTTTATAAAATATCTGTATTAAGCAGAAGAATGAGGAAAACAAAATAAATGTGCAAATTTAAATATGGATGGAACACTTACCAAGATTAAAGGAAAATGAAGTTTAACAATTAATGGCTAAGATAGGAAGATATAACAGTAATGGATAATCTACTAGTACGGAAGTCGCTATGAACAGAATTTAGGAGGGAAAGAATGACAAAGTTCTGGAAGGCTTCGTTCAACAATGCTTTAAAAGGTACTACTGGCATCTTAGAAAAAAGCAGTGGTAGCAGTATTATGGAAAGAGGATAAAGGCACTTCAGATCTAGCGTCATATAAATATATTTCAATTTTAAACCTAATTATAAAGTGTTTATATCTTTATTAGCTAAGAGAATGGCAAATGTGTTACCAAAATTGATAGTTAATGATCACAGTAGTTCTGTAGAGGGGAAACAAACATTTGATAACAAAACAGAATAATGATGAACCATAGAGAATTGGAGTGTAAGAAAACACTACTCCTGTTGGTAAGTTTTGATGCAGATAAAGCACTCGGTACAATCTTTTGTGATTTTATGAGTGGGCAATGACACCATTTGCATTCTCTGACAGAATAATAGAATTAATAAAGAGGGCATATGAATGTTCAGAGCCAAGAATTAAGGTGGGATGGCTCCTATGACAAGCAGTGTTTGAACCGAATAACCAGGCAAGGATATCCTCTTTCTTTCCTTTGTTATTTGCAATACACTTAACAGCAATTGCAAAGAAAATAAGACTCACAAATGTAAGGATATAACTGGTGTGGTAATCGAGAAAAGTTAGCCTTCTTTGTAAATAACATTGTTTTGTAACTGATAAATACAGAAAAGCACATTTTGGTGCTGTGGACATTTTGAGACAGTTTCAAGTCTTTCTAGGGTATATAGTAAATGAAGATAAAACAAAAGGTATTACACTAACCTCTGTACCCGCAAATGAATTGGTTTAGCAATACCCATACTTATTGGGGACATGATAAGATGACATATTTAAGTGTGCAGATTAAAAAGTATTCTGATATGGCAGGTAAAGATATGTATGAGAAGAGAATAAACAGATGATAATACAAAAATTAAGAAAGCAGAAGCTCCAAATTATTGCCATGGATAGAAAGATACAAGCAACGAAAACGTTTTAATCTCTCTAGTAAACAATATAATTACTTAGACTTGGGAACACTCGTAGATTCTTAAAAGTTTAATAGCAAATTTAACGTGCAGTTAAATTTGTTATTAAATCCCTCTAGTCTTATGCATTGGTGAGTCATATGCTGTAGGAGGATGTGTGGGTGACAATAAAAAGGTGAAGGGATTTATTCAAAAGGGTCAGAGGGTAAGAAATAAGTAAAATACACTGAGCCTCCCATAGAATTAGGTGGTTTAGAGTTACCTGATATAAGGGGGTACTTTAAAGCTACACAGTTAAGATTCATATGCATAAGTTAATCAAATTGTTAAAAAAATCAAAGTGGAAAAGGATGATGATTCAGCAAAAAAGGAGAGATTATGATGTTGCCTTTAAGGAGAATCGTAACAACCATACATGACATTATATTCATAAAGTAGTTGGAAAAATTCCAATAACTAAGGTAGCTTGGGAATGAAGAAAGGACATTTTACCAGTAGGGATGTCTGTAAGTAAGTTTATAAAAATATGTGCATGGGGGCTGGAGTTTACTGGAGAAAGTTAGCACAGGAAGTAAGGTTTTCAGAGCAAATAAGAACAAAAGGTAACAGGGTGGGATAACAATAAGAAGTTTGGACTGCATGTAAGAGATTGCCTTCCTAATCAGGGAATGAAAAGAGACTATAAAGAAAAATGGACAGGGGAGTGCTAGGTGAAAACTTGCTTTGGTGGAGTTTTAGTTGATTCTAGAAAAAAGATGCTGTTAAAAAGGAATAATTAGAGGGGCATATGAGATATTACATGATAGCTGTAATAGTTAAGCAGAGGAGGCTATGGACATCTAGTATAAACAAATTGTATAACAGGAAGAAACTAATGTCCAAGAACAAGAGGCAACTGCCTCTGCAGAGGAAGAATTCCCTCCACAGATTGCACAAGCAAATCAGAAGCTTTGTAAAGTCCTCTAAAGCTAATTATGAAGCTAAAATAGCATCTTTAGCCATGGACAATCATAAGGCATTCTTTAACTACATCCAAAATCTAAAAACGAGTGCACAGCTATGCTACTACTCAAATTATACCAAAGGAAATTGCCAACTTGCTAGCTGACAGATTTGATGCAAACCCATTACAGACAGACCCGTCACCATTGGTGTACCGCAAGGATCTGTAGTAGGCCCTTTACTATTTGGAATCTATTTCTTGGAAGTCCAGGCTAAAGTAGACGGCCTTTGGCTTACTAGCCTCACTGATTATTGTAAACTAGGCAAAATCATTTGAGTCCTCCAGTGATGTTAATGTATTACAGGAGGGGCTAACACAAACAAATAACTGGTGGCAAAGTCACAGCCTAAAACTAAATGCAAAAAAGTGCACTATTATCCCATCTGGCAAAGCAGAATTCCCCACTAATTACAATACTGACAGCACCCCTCTAAGTTCAAACCCAGTGGTGTAAGATCAAGGAACACAGGTTGACAGTAACCTGAACTTTGACCACCAGGTTTCCACGGTGGCAATGAAAGCCTTCTACATTGCTCATCTCATAGGTAAAGGCATCGCATCCAGGTCTAAGGATGTTATAACCCCACTTTACTCAACCCTAATCAAACCATTAATAGAGTACAATGCTCCCTTCTGCATTTATCTCAGCAGACACCTGCAGCAACTGGAGAGACAACAGAGGTTTCTCACTAAGAAGATACAGAGCCTCCAAACCATGACCTATGTGGCTAGACTGAAAGCCCTGTCACTGTACTCTGTATCATATAGGCTACTGAGAGGTGACTTGTGCCTGGTCAAGAGGGCAGTCACTAGTCCCAACCTGTTGGAAATGCTGCACATCTGTAAATCAAATGGCACTAAAGTCACTCGTTCTAGGGATCTCACCCCTGCCAGTGACATTAACAGAACATGCTGGAGAGACAGGTATGTCTCCCAGAGATTGCTGCTGCTCTAGAATAAATTTCCAATTCATGTGAAAAAGAGCTCGTCAATGACCCTATTCAAGTGCAACCTGAACAAATGGATGGGTGACTGCAAATTCACCCCTCGAGGGTGGCACCCATGTCCCTCATTGACAGGGGTAGTCAGTGCTGATCTGTAAAGTACGTCCAACTAACAAAGAACAACCCGGGATTAAAATGGCTAGGCTTGTAAAGGTTCTAGGGTTGCTGCCCTATTAACCTCCTATGAACCTATAGAAAAAGCATGTTGTTATGGCACTGGATGTTTGGATTACATTTTTTATGAGAATTCAGTAACACTGTTACTTTCTTTGGTCCTTCCTATGAGTTGCAGACTTCATATTCTCCAGAAAAGGAAGTAATGTAAAGCTTGTTATTCTAGCAACTTTCTAGGTATTTAAGAATAATATTTATTTTATCCTTTGTTGAGCAGGCTAGTCCCACTAGGCTAGTAGCCTAGTTTCAGAGGACCAGAGGTTTTATTTATACTGCTAGTGGAAATGTGACCAGGGCATCAGGGAACATTCCTCCCTTTCCCTACTTCTCTTACTCTTTCCAGTGGATGCTGTGGTATCTTTTACACCCACCTGATCTACCACCAACTGAAGCAGATGGGGACTCAGTTTAACTTCTCATTCAAAAGACAGCAGACTTAGGAGCACAGCATCCCCTTTATGCTGCACTGCAGTGTCAGCAATTGATCTATCTGGTGTGGGAATAGAACCCACAACTTTCTGCACCAAAGCTGGGAGTGCTACCTGGTATGCCACCGACACTAGAAAGGAATTTTATTCCTGACATTGGGTTTTTGTGAATCTTCTTCCTTTTTGAATGAAAACATTGGGGGGGGGGATGCTCTTTATGGTTCTGACAGCAGCAAGCTGAAATACATTTCTAGTCCATTATTTATATATTCATATAATCATCTGATCTCAAGCAAACATCTAAAATGTACACAGTCATGCAAATGGCTGTAATTGTCGGTTTTGTGTTTGTGTGTGTGCAGACAGCATAGCTCTCAACTGTCTCGGATCCCAGTTGTGTCGCATATTTTTGGCAAATTGTTGTAGACTGCAGTCACCAGATAATGAGAAATATGAGTTTCGGACTTAGTATTTTTCAGAAAATGTTTGCTATTGCAAAACCGGTTATACTAGCAACTTTCTAAGTATATAAGAGCAATATATGAAATATGTTCTTGATTTTGGGTCTTTGTTCCTGATTCCTGAGCTAAGTGGTTAAAAGGGCATGTGGGTAGTACAATGTGGTGCTGGCAGCAGCAAGCTGAAATATATTTTTGGGCCCATATTTCTGCATTTGATTGCACACAGACATAAGTAAGTACTCAGCTAGCTGCCCTTATAAGCCATTTTAAGCTAATCCACTTTTCTTTTCAAAGGTTAGAATCAAACATTGTACCTTGGCACTGGGTAAACACCTTAAACATTATACCAACCCTTTTCTGCTGAAACCTGGGATTGAATCAGGGACCTTTAGATTTTCAGTCTAATGTACTCCCAAATTATCTATTTTGGCTCCTTATGAGGTTTGTGAAACCACAGTCACATAGCTTTACATACTATACTGCTCTGGTGATTAACCAGTTGAGCTAACTTGACATCTAAGGTGCAAACAGTCATACAAGTGACTGTAATTAATGGGCTGTGTGTGTGTGTGTGTGTGTGTATGTGTATGGGTGTGTGTAATTAAACACTGTAAAATTTGTACAGTGTTATGATAAGCAGGAAAGATATGGGGCTGTGAAAATGCAGTGTTATGCAAAAAAAAAAAATGGAAGAGCTTATAGATTTTCATCAGGTAGCAAAACTATTTTGTAATTTGCCCTAAATGGATCTACATACTGTATGAAACTAAAATCAGCAAAATATCTTTTTCTGGAAAAGGGAGGAATCACATTAAAAATGGCCCAGATTGCCAATAACATTTTAGGCACTGTGATGGTGCTGTGTCTCATTTGAACCACATTCAACCCTTAGCTCTTGCAGCTTCTTGTAGGTCATTGGTAGGCATTTGGTATTATCACGTCTTGTCCTTTTGTCCAATTTTCGTGTGTATGTACAAGTTGTAAGAGGTCTTATTCAGTCCCTGCATCATTTCATTTGGATACAGTTTGCTGCCTCTGAGTTGCTTTCTCTTTATTCTTCCTGGAGTATATCACAGAAAGCTATATTTGCCTAATTAATTAATTAAATGTTTTATTTATTTTCTTGTGTTAATCATATCTCTCAATCTCTCAGCTTTAAAAATCATAGCAGGGGACATCAAAAATCATAGCAAGGACCCAAAATTATTGCACTCAAAATCTGCATATTGGTAAATTCGTGCCCCTGAAGGATTGAGGGCTCAAATGTGTACATTTTCCCTTTTACGCGGAAGAGCCTACAAAATTAGACTAGACCGTACCACCAAAAAGGGTGGTGGGGTAGCCATACTTTACAAGTCTACCCTATCTGTCAGCCTAGACACCCAACAACCACCCCAGTTCAATAATGCTGAAATTCTTATCTCAAAACTACAAATTAACAAAAACAAAAATGTAATCATTGTCTGTGTCTACATTCCCCCAGGGAGGAACACAGAAACCTTAGAAGACTTCTTATATTGGTTATCCAATAACCACCCCTAAGAAACAATTGTTTTTGGGGATTTCAATATTGACTGGAACACTTGCTCTTGTAAAACTCCCACAACCCACATAAACCACTATTTATTTACTCAAATTATAACCTCCCACACCAGGACAGGAAAACCCAATAACAAGGAAAGTATCCTACACTGGATACTCGTCAATACCCATCTTCAGTCTTATAAATCAGGCACTTTGCCTGATGACCTAAGTGACCACTGTCTCACCTATGTAATCAAGCTCAAAGTAGACTGCTCCTACCAACACACCTATAGAACATTAAGAAACAACAAGAATTTTATTCTCACCAAGTTTCAAAATGAACTTAAGGCATGCAACTGGTCAGTACTAAAAAGTCTCCCCTAGATGAAGCAGTAGCATACTTTAACACCAAATTCCTTGCTATTCGTAACTCCCATGCGCCCAGACACTCTATTAGAACCAAAGTTAATATTGCACCATGGCTTTCTAAAGATAACAAAACCAAAATTTCATTCAGAAACAAAGCATGGGCGACCTACTGAAAAACAAAAGCCCCACTTGATCAACTAAGATTCAGACAGCTAAGGAATGACACCAAAAAATCCATAACCTTAGACAAAAAGAACCACTGCTATCATCTCCTACAAAAACACCAAAACAAACCTCAAAAGTTCTGGGCAGGAATAAACAAACTACTCCACTCGGGCCAAACAGCCACTCCACCCCCCTCAGCTTCCCAACAAAAATCCCCAGTAGACATTGCTAATAACTTCAACAGCTTCTTCACAGAGACTATCCAGTCTCTAGCCAGTCAACTCTCTCCCAATGGCTCTAATTTTAATGTAGCCACACCCAGTACCCAAACATACTTTACTTTCCAACCTGTTCCTACTCAACTTATTCATGCCCTACTTAAGAAACTAAGACCCACCACCCTGGCTGCCGAACTCCTCCCAGCAGACTATCTGCAAAAGGCTGCTGACTCCATAGCCTACCCAATCTCTATCTTGATCAACAGAGCTATATCTGAAGCTACTGTACATACTATATGGAAAATCTCCCATGTCATACCTCTTCATGAAGGAGGTAGTTCCACTGAACTGTCAAACTTTAGACCCATAGCTATTCTGTCACCTCTAGCTAAAATTATGAAGTCTGTACACATACAGCTCATGCACTACCTCACACACAACAAGTTGTTGTCCAGTTTTCAGCATGGCTTTAAGCCACACCACAGTACTACTTCTGCCCTCCTCTCTTTCTCCAACATCATTAACCACAACCACAATAATAACAAACTATCCTCAGCACTCTTTCTATATCTATCCAAGGCTTTTGACATGGTTGACCACAAAATGCTTATAAATACCTTAAAGGCCTTCTCCCTAAACAGCCATGCACTCCAATGATTTCAATCCTACCTGCAGGGCAGGCAATAGGCAGTCCTATGGCAGGATAAGCTATCATCTCGCCTACCCATCACATTAGGAGTTCCCCAGGGTTCGATACTAGGACCCCTTCTTTTCTCCATCTTTATCAACGACCTTCATTCAGTCATCCCAGATGCTATCTGCATTCAATATACGGATGACTCCACCTTGATTTGTTCTGACACCTCACCAGCTACTTTATTCACATTAACTCAAATTACCTTCAATACAGTGGAAAAATGGCTCTCCAAACATCTAATCCTAAACCCCACCAAACTAAGTTGCTCCTCTTCTCCCCCACATGCAGGACTCCCCTGTCAGTCTTCAACATAACTGCTAACAATGGCACTATCATCTCCCCAGAAGCCCAAACTAAACTACTGGGTGTCATAGTTGATAACAACCTGAAGTTTGATGCGCATATCAATCAAACTATCAAAACCATTAATAAAAAACTTGGCTGTCTTTACAGAATCAAACCTTTCCTTACCCCACTTGCTAGAACTGCAATTGCCCGTTCCCATCTGCTATCAACTCTTCTCTATGCCTCACCTCTATTCTCCAACTTAAACAAAACAGATCTTAATAAACTATCATCCTGCTATAACCACATTGCCATATTTGCTACTTGCACAGCCTACCGGACACATCACTGTCACAACCTAAACTGCCTAGGATGGCTTGAACTTCCAAGCCTACTGCAGTTCAACCAGCTAATAGTGGCACATAAAATCCTTTACCAACCAGAAAATACACCTGCACTAAAAAATATTATCAGCCCCTACACCAGCACGCAGCCAATGCGATCATCCACTAGACTCCTAGTTCAAACATACAAATCCAACTACTCAGCTGGGGACTCTCTGTTTGCCAACTCTGTTGGAAAAATATGGAACAGATTCCCAGCTGACTTGACCCTAGAACCATCACTAACTCAATTCAAAAACAAACTCAAGAAATACTTCAAAACTCATTGGTTATGTCCTTGCACTAACCCCGACTAGTGACCTCTCTATTTCTTAGGTGCCTTACCTTCAACTACTTCTGACTTTTTTCTACCACTCCATTTCAGGAAGGGTCAATTGTATAACTGCCGCTCAGTGTGTCTTAAACCTGAATGTAATGTTATGTATGTTTAACTTTGAAAATAATGTTATGTTTTGCAAAGTGTTTTATAATAAGTACTATATTTGCTAAATGCTGGTATTGCTTATGACTGTAATCTGCTTGAAACTGGCATTTACTAAATGTTCAATGTGTATTATTATCTTGGAGCTTTTCTCCCCAGGCCTCCGCTGAAAATGGACATGTATCCAGTCGGACTATCCCGGTCAACAAATGTAAAATAAAAATAAATAAATAAAATAAATTAGAACCCTTGTGGTGCTAACGGATGCGCACCTTCATAGCACTACCAGAAAAACCCATACTGCACTGAGAAAAGATAGGCATGTCTGTTTCTTTGATTTTGCTATACATGCCAGTTGTAACTAGGATTTTGTAAGCAGAATTAGTATAAACTTTGTATATTCTTATTTCTCCATAATATGGTTGTAAAACTTTCAGTAAGAATACATGTATTTTTCAAATAAATAAAAACATAGAAGACATTTCAGCCTGGAACTGAAATGATGCAGGGACTGAATAAGACCTCTTACAACTTGTACATACACATGAAAATTGGACAAAAGGACAAGACGTGACAATACCAAATGCCTACCAATGACCTACAAGAAGCTGCAAGAGGTAAAGGTAGAATTTGGTTCAAATGAGACACAGCACCAGAACCACTGCAATAAGGCAGGCTGCCCACATTACTGGAACCTCAGAAGTGATAAGTCTGAACAGCAGGATTCTTCAGACATGAGCAATACATTTTAAAAGAGTGAAAACCAGCAATAGATTGCTAGGGACTGATTAATGACTATCACAATACATACATACATACATAATGGAATAATGAGGCAGACATGCTAAGCCAAGCTGCCTGCCTCTCTGTGACTAGAACTGTATTTTAATTAAACAACAAAATGCACAGGAACTAGACACATAAATATAACTCAGAAAGGCCAGGAAGACACAGGGTCTGCCCGATGCCTTGCCCGCTTATCTTTGCACCTCAAGACCCTCCTGCATTTTATCCAGTTCATAACAATTAATATAGCAGGTGCCATCAATTGTACTGACGTTTGCTGGCATTCAGATAAGTATATGCTTCTGTAAGTGTGTCTCAACATTACTAAAAACACTAAGATGTTTGCTATCAGCCAATGTAACTGAGAATCTCTTCTTGGTTTCTCATGTCTAAAGATACTTGTAACCTGGTCTCCCTGTTTTCTGTTTATATGTAACACCAAAATCATTTTCCACACGACTCACATAATAGAATAAAATGAAATCATAGTAGCACAGCTGTCAGAGATGTACAAGGTACTTTTGAATTGTAAAGAAATGCAGCTGCTGTTTTCACAGGGGGTTGGGAATCACTTAAATGGCAGAGATTGTTGTGGCAGAAACAACTTGAGCAGTCTTTAAAATGAAACCCAGAAGTATGGCCTTAACCCTTTTGGATGCCAATGACTAGCACTTAAAAATGACAGAGATTCAAACTTCTAGCTTAAAACAGATGAAAGACACATTTTCAGTCTCCAAAGGCCTTAGATCTTTCCAGATCCTGAGGGCAAATTTAGCCATAATGTGTTCTCTCAGTACAGTTGTGCAGCTCATGCATGTGTCACTAGAGGAATCACTGCCCAGTGTTGCTGAAGGCAGTGCGTTCAGAAGAGCTAAATCAAACAGCATCTGAAAAGCCATGAAAGGTTAAACTGGTAGGCACTAACGTGTACCATAAGAAAGTACTACAAAAGCTAAACACATTTAAGGTTGATAATTTCATTCTGAATCACTGTGAGGCAGCTTGAGGGACTGCAGAGGGAGAGTAATTGTTTTATTTATATATATGGTAGAAAGAAAATCAATCAGTAGTACAGAAACTGTATGTAGTCTATGTTAGGGAACATGTCAAGGGACAAATAACTGTCCTTGTATCCCATCATTATGGTTGCATTCCACCCCACAAAATACCTCACTTTTGTCAAGCTGCAGACTATTAGCGTTTACTAAAGTGTAATGTTTTAACTGGAAACATGCTAAAGAAAAGAAAAGAAAAATGTATTAAATTACTGGTAAATGATGTTGACCTTTATAAACATTTTCCATAACTACTGGCTGTTTGAATGTCATAAATTAATGGGTCTGCTGTTACTGATGTCTAAGTTGAGAATATTAATCTATTTCTATGTATTACATCATGTTAACATTTAAAAGGGGCAACCCGATGTGCTTACTACACTTTCTGCCATGCAATGCATGAAAAACTGATGCTCCCAGGACACATAACAGTGGATTACAAGGACAAAGGGAATGAAATGAGGCTTGGTTTGATACATGAATTCATAACATACAAAAATTACAGACGCACTAAACGACCCACTG
This sequence comes from Protopterus annectens, assembly GCF_019279795.1. Taxonomy (NCBI): domain Eukaryota; kingdom Metazoa; phylum Chordata; order Ceratodontiformes; family Protopteridae; genus Protopterus; species Protopterus annectens. The sequence goes on from NC_056725.1 coordinate 357,068,468, forward strand.
CAGATGAGCACATGTGGAAAGACAGAGACTTTGTCACTAAAAATTGCAGTGCAGCCCTCTTACTATGCTTATGGTGACAATTTCTTATATACAGTTGCAGTTACACAACTAAAATACTAATACAGATTTTTCTTTAACCATACTGAAACATACTTTACTGGAAAGGCTCACCCAGACTCTGCCACAGTTTGCTGTGAGGGAAAGGTTAGTTTGCTTTTTATTTCTTGTATTTTGTATTACTTTATTGCCTTTTACTATTTTGTATACTATGATTTGTTTTGTTTACACTGTGTTTTACTTGTATTCTGCTTTTAACTGCATATTAAAACTTGAAAAGAGACCACAGCTCTGTCTCTTGTGAGTCAGACAGAATTCAGAATTCTTTCCTACCCTCCCACCCTGTTACTGTTGTGTTCTTAAATACCACTGTCTTTATAGTTGCCTACCCCTTATGTTAATTTAACCATATAACTTGTTCCCTCGCTCCTTTCACTGGCTGGTGTGAGTAAGCACAAGATTGTCATTTTGTGAAATCACTCCCCTTCAACTATTTAAATTTATTGGCCATCCTATTGTATTCCTTAGTACCAGAAATTAAAAGTCCATATCCCTTTCAATCTATCTTGCACTTTTAAAACTAGGGACTTTCTACTAAAACTTAACTTTGTAGACAGCTAAAACGTAAGTTACCAATTTTCATATCTAACTGTTTAGTGCATACTGCAGTGTTTAAGATAAACTTTTTTTTTTCTCATCTTCATAGGTGTGTACTAGGCTAATGGCCCTGGAGCCTTTACAAACCTAGCCCATAGGATTACCCTGACATTGTGCCACCCGACCTTAGTTCCCAGTGCCTCTGTCGAGTAAAGCCACTGGAATGATCCCTGGGGTGAATTTTCTATTTTCCATCCACTCATCAAGATTTCTCTTGAAGAGGGGCAGTGAGGTGCTCTGCTTGACATGTATGGGAAGTCTATACCATAGCATGGGTAGTCTCTGGGTTATGAACCTGTCTCTCCAGCATGTTCTGTTGATTGTGGTAATGAAGTTGAGGTCTCTGGCGCATGTGGTCTGGAGGGATTGGGATTTCTTTAGATGTACCATTTCTAACAGAGCTGGGTCAGACATGGCTTTGTAAGCAAAGCAGAGATCGCCTCTAAATAGGCAATATGAGACAGAGAATATTTGGAGTTTTTTTTAGTCTGTCCATCTAGGACAAATGTTTAAGGCCTAGGATCCTCTTTGTGAGGTACTTTTGTGGCCTCTCCAGTTATTGCCGGTGTTTAGTGAGGTACATGCCAAATGGGGCATTGTACTCAATGACTGGCCTAATGAAGGAAGAGTAGGCTCATAGGTTCATACTAGGCTATCTGCCCAAGGGCATTTATAAGCCTAGCCCATAGTTATGTGGCTTTCGCAACCCCTTTAGTTTGAATAAAACTATGCCTATTATTTTGCTGTGCCTCTGTCAAGCAGTGACACTGAAGTAATCCCTGGGGTATATCTGCGATCTCCCATCCATTGGTCAAGATTCCTCTTGAACAAGGCCAGCGAGGTGCTCTGCCTCACATGTACCGGGATTTTGTTCCACAGCATAGGGAGTCTCTGGGTGATGAATCTGTCCCTCCAGCACATTCTATTAATAACCGTGTCAAGGTTTAAGTCTCCCGCCCTTGTGGTTCTGAGGGATCTAGATTTTTGAGGTGAAGCATATTCATCAAATCTGGGTTTGACATGGCCTTATATGTCAGGCACAGGTCACCTCTGAGCAAGCGGTATGAGACTGAATAGAGCTGGAGTTCTTTCAGTCGGGCAGCATAAGACATATTTTGAGACCCTTTATCCTTTTGGTGAGGAACTTTTGGGGCCTTTCCAGCTGCTGCAGGTGTCGGGTCAGATACATTCCGAATGGGGCATTGTACTCAATCATAGGTCTAATGAGTGATGAGTACAGGGGACGATGACCTCCCTTGATCTAGATGTGAATCCCTTCATGATCAGGTGGGCAATGTAGAAGGTTTTCCTAACTACTTTAGCAACATGAGTGTCAAACGAAGGCTACTGTCAACCTAGGTCCCCAGATCCCTGATGACTTCTTCTGTGCTCAGTGGATTGCCACCTATATGGTAGCTAGGGGTAACCTTGTTTTTCCCGAAGGGTATGACTATGCATTTCTTGGCGTTTAACTTTAGGCCATGGCTCTGGCACCAGTTATCCGTTTCTGTGAGGCCCTTCTGAAGGATATCTGTGTCAGATGTGTTTTCGACTATGGCCCAGTTTGCAGTCATCTGCAAACTTTGTCAGCCATAACCCTCCTGTGTTTGCTTGTACTTCAGAAAAGTAGATGCCGAACAAGAGTGGACCCAGGACTGAGCCCTGTGGGACACCACTTGTGACAGGCTTTGAGTCTGACATGGCTCCAGCAACTCTGACCCTGTGGGTTCTGTCACTTAGCCAGTTTGCAACCCATCTTGTGATGTATGGGTTTACATTCAAGCTGATGAGTTTTTCGATGATACCTGAGTGGGGTATTGTGTGAAGGCCTTTGCCAGGTCGAGGTAGGCTGTATGGACTGCCTTTCCCTCATCAATGGCCTTGGTGACTGTCTCGAAAAAGTCAACCAAGTTTAAAAGGCATGATCTGCCTTTGACAAAGCCAAACTGGGTTGGATCCAAAGTCTGCAAGTTCCCTATGTCTTTATTTATGAGTTCCATTATGATCCTCTCCATGGCTTTGCAGATAAGGCTTGTCAAGCTAATGGGGCGGTAATTTCCAGGGTCGGTGGAGGCACCACCCTTGTGAAGTGGGACCACAGTCGCCATGCGCCACTCCTTGGGTACGTATCCTGAGGTGAGGCTAAGATTAAACAGCTGTCCTAACTGCGGGTTTAATTCCTCATTGAGTTCGTGGAGCACACAGCCGGGGACACCATCCGGTCCCATGGATGCTGTGTTTTTGCCTTGGAGAGCAGTTCTCACCTGGGCGTTGGAGATGTTTGGGGGCTACAATCCTCTGGTATAGATATCTCTCCTTTTGGGCGGGAGAAGTTTGCACTGAACCTGTCAGCCAGTATGTTGGCAATGTGTGTAGGTTCAGTAATCTTCACATCATTTTGAACTAATTCTGAGCATATCTGGGAGTTTCCTCCTAGGTTTCTAACATAGCTAAAGAAGGCCTTATGATTGTCTTTTGAGTCCTTAGCGATTTTTCTCTCAAAATTTGCCTTGGATGATTTTATGAGAGCTCTTAGTTTTTACTTATAATGATCAAAGGTGTCTTACCTTTCAAGGATTTTGCTCTATCTTGTAGTAGCTTCCTCCTTTTGTTGTAGAGCTTGTTTATGGCTGGGGTCCACCAGACTGGACGCTTGCCTTTGGTACAAAGAGTCTTAGTTTTGTTTGGGATTGCCTGATCCATGCAGTCCTGTAGGTGCTGGTAGAAGGCATTTGTAAGTGATTCAGCGGTTTGAGTAATGTTTACCACTGGCTCAGGGGCCTTAAAGGAGACCACACTAGTTTTTAGAAGTGTGAAGTCGGCTTTTGAGAAGTTTTTCACTGTGGTCTTTTTTATTTCAGGTGGGGGCGGGATGAGGACCTCCAGCGAGATTAGTTTATGATCTGATCTCACCAGTGAGAGGTATACGTCCAGTGTTGAACATTGTGATCCCATGTTCGTGATGATGAGATCAAGTATGTTTTCTCCTCTTGTGGGGATGGTGACTAGTTGTTCCATGGCATTTGAGTTTATGAACTCCAGGAACCTTTGGGCTAGAGTGTTTGGGCTTGAGTAGTGTTCCCAGTCTATATTAGGGTAGTTGAAGTCACCTAGTATGATGGTGTTTGGAGATACATTTATCCCCTCCAATGTTTTCAGGAAGGCCATATGAGGTTCCTGAGTTTGATAGGGTGGCCTGTAACATGCTACAAATTGCAGAGCAGTCTTGCCTATGGTTAATTGCACCTGGATGGTCTCTGATGCATCGTGCATTGCCACCAACCTTGAGGTGTGGGTGTCCTTTATGAATATGGACACCCCCCCTCCTTTCTTGGTGTTGTCCGGATTTTGGGGCCGGAACGCATGATATGAGGTGAAACCTGATAGTGCTGGGGTGCTCTCAGGAGCCTTGAACCAGGTTTCTGTCACAGCACAGACATCGATGTTCTCCATACTGAGAAGGGCCTTGAGTGCGTGCATCTTGAGATTGAGACTTCTGGCATTGAGCAGCATTACCCTTAGTTTTTTTCCTTTTTTGTGTTCTAGGGTGGTAGGTTTAGAATTTGAGCCTTGCCTAAAAAGGCACTATGGGGGTGGCAAGAGCCTTTGCCAATATCTGGAAGCCTAGGGGTGACAGGTGCAAGCCATCCCTTGCGAAGCAGCGTGGCTTGTCCAGCATGTCATCCCAGGCAGACAGACATTGGATCCCCTTTGAATGACACCAGAATTTAAGCCAATTATTAAAGCTGATCATCTTATCACTGTATTGTGGCATCATTCTAGGTGAAGGTAGGATACTGCTCAAGGTCAGGGTCATACCTGCCTGGGCTACATAATCAGAGTGCTCCTCAATGTCTCTTTTCATGTAGTCCAAGGAGGTACATCTCAGGTCGTTGACACCAGCGTGGACAATGACTGAGTCATACTTGTACCTGCTGTTGAGAGACCTGAGTGCTTGCATTATGTGGCGGATTCTAGCACCCGACAGGAAACAATGATCTCTTTCTTCTTGGATGCAAAACCCTTAGTAATGAGATGTGCCACATAGAAGGACTTTCTGACCACAGTGGCAATGTGGTGGTCAAAAGAGAGGTTGCTGTCAACCTGTGTTCCCAGATCTCTTATAACACCTTCCATGTTCAGTGGACTACCATCGATGTGGTAATTCATGGGAACCAGTTTTTTTCAAAGGGGATGATATCACGTTTTTTGGCATTGAGCTTAAGGCCATGGTTCTGACACCAGTCGTTGGTTTCAGTGAGGCCTTTCTGTAGGAAGTCAACATCATTTGGGGAGTTAATTGCTCCCAACTTGCAATTGTCTGCTAACTTTGTCAGCCAGAGTCCCTTTGTGTTGGCCTGGACTTCAGAGAAGTAGATACCAAACAGGAGTGGACCCAGGATCAAACCCTGTGGGACTCCACTCGTGACTGGTCAGCAGTCTGATTTGGAGTCAGCTACTTTTACACTGTGGGTTCTACCTGTGAGCCAGTTTGCAACCCACCTAGTGATATAGGGGTTGATGCCTAGCTTAGTTGAGTTTTTCTAAGATTCCTGAGTGGGAAATGGTATCAAAGGCCTTGGCCAGATAAAGATAGGCCATATGAACCACCTTGCCTTCATCCACAGCTCTGGTGACTGACTCAAAGAAGTTGACCAAGTTGAGCAGGCATGATCTACCCTTCACAAAACCAAACTGTGTGGGATCCAGAGTTTGGAGATTTCCTATATCATTGTTTATTAGGTCCATGATGATGCATTCCATAGCTTTGCATATCAGACTCATCAGGCTAATGGGGCGATAGTTCCCAGGGTTTGTAGTCACTCCATTGTGGAGAGGAATGACTGTAGCAGTGTGCCATTCGGTAGGGACATAATCTGAGGTGAGGCTGTGATTGAACAGGGCACACAGGTGAGGTGCCAGTTCACTCTGTAGTTCATGCAGAACACAGCCAGGGATATTGTCAGGTCCCATAGAAGCTGTATTCTTGGCCTTGGACAGTGTTGTTTTAACATGTGCAGCAGTAATACTGGGTGCCTGGAAATCTACTGGTATTGTGACTGGTCCCTTGGGGGGAGGGATAAATTTGGCACTCAATCTGTTGGCCAGTATATTACTTTTAAGCATCTATTGCAAGACCACCAGTTATTGCAGAGCCCACATTCTGCCTCTCAGTAGTCATAGTGCTTCTGTTTTCTCCTGGTGAGAGAACGAGTACAGGGACATTATTGCCTGAAGAATGTTGATCACCAGAAAGCCCAATAACTGCTTTATAGGTGACAGCTTGGAATCTGTGCTTATATTCTGATCCTAGTGAGAGAAGAAGCAGAGTGCATTGATTCCTGACTGTTTCTGTTTGGAGAGTGAGTGTCTGTGCTTAACGTACTTGATTGGTCTAGTTAGTAGTCAAGGCATCTACCAGGAAAAAGGCTATAAGCCTACAGGCCCTTGCATCATTCGGGACAAGACTGTGGATCTCCAAACAGGGTGTGGCCTGCTTCTCTTCTTGGGATTGGTGCTAACATTTTGTTTCTGCTGAGAGAAGGAGCAAAGGAGCATTGTATCCCAACAGAGTGAAGCTGTGGTGAGACCAGCATTAGTAGTAGCCAGGCAATAGCAATTCATGAGACTTCCCTCTTTTCATCATTCTTGACAAGTTAATTATTTGTTTTCAGTAAATACCGCTTGATTTGTTTCTAACTTCAGAATATCTGCCTAAATACTTCATTCTTAAATTTTCAGGGTCTACATATTAGTTTCCCCTCAAGTGTTTGGCAGTACAGACACCTTGAGTGACATTTTCCGTTAAAAGCACAACTGAAATTTCTCCAATACCTAGTTGCAGACAGGACAACTAGTTTGCAGTGACAATCACTGTCCACATAGTTGCAATCCGGATACTCTTGACAGTGATTGATATTCTCATTCCAACTGTTTAATCAATAAAAAAGGGTCTGTTGCCATGGATATAAACTTTGCCACTGTCTCCATTTCCGTCTTGGTGGATATAGACATCCTGATGCAATGCAGAAATTGCCTCATGTTTACTGACAACCAGTTAACTCTTAAACAAACTGATATGGTATGTGAGAGATGTAGAAATGCAGCAGGAACCAGCAACCAGGCAATCCACAGCAAACACTGTTTTATTTTATCGCTTTCGTCGGCCTTAAGCCTTTGACATCATCAGAAACACCTTTACAACAATTAGTTTGCTTAAATACTTGTACTCCCATCACATGATCACAAAAGGAACTCTAACCTTAAGAATATAATTGAGAGAAATAGCCCTGGAGAGAGAGTTGGATGGATGAGAAAATGTGGACAATGTGCACAATGTAGTTACATTTTTGAAACAGACAGGGTCCACATTAAGGGATATGGTGATGTTAAACTAAGGCAAAAGTTAAATTGCCTTAGTAAATGTTTAGTATACATTGCAATTTGTCAACAATGCAGTCATTTTTATATTGGGAAAACAAAAAAATGCACTGAACAAGCGTATATACCAACATTATTATGATATACGCAAAGCTAATTTGAGTAATGCCCTGGCTTAACACATTTTTGAATTGAGTGGTCATTCTTTCAAATTTATTGGCTTGGAGCAGATAGTGGACAAGGACAAAAGGGGCGGTCCAAAAGAATTATTTTTAGAATATAGAGAGCTAATATGGCAGCTTAGGTGCAATGCATCAACCCCCACCCCCACCCCCACCCCCCCCGGGTCTTAATGAGACCATATCTATTACTAGTTTATTGAAATTAAGGACTGATGTTCATATGTAAACATTTTATTGATCAGCTGTTTATGCTTTGTATATGTTTACTTTTTGTCAAAGGTATTATATACCTATTTCAAGTTTTTTAAGACAAACTTATTTAAAATATACATATTTATTCATCAAGTTAAAAACAATATGTATTATTTATTTATGCATACATACATATATACATTTTAATAAGTTATGTATTCACACAGGTCTTTTAATATTTATATGTATTTATATAAGTACTATGTATTGTAATATGTTTGTACTTATTCATCAATTGTATTTACCTATTTAATTCTATGGAAAAGAAATGGTGTTTCACTTAAATGAACACAGGGGGAGGGTTTCTTTTGTGATCATGTGATGGGAGTACAAGTATTTAAGCAAACTAATTGTTGTAAAGGTGTTTCTGATGATGTCAAAGGCTTAAGGCTGATGAAAGCGCTAAAATAAAACGGTGTTTGCTGTGGATTGCCTGGTTGCTGGTTCCTGCTGCATTTCTTCATATTAGTTTTCTGCATTTTGAATCCTCTTGATATGTGAGAGATGTATTTACACAATGTCACTGGAGGCAAAGCTTTCACATAAAAGTACTCCTAATGTCAATAAGGTTGTCAGTAGTACACACACTGCACCCATCACGCACAATTCAAAGCAGACATATAGACCCACATATGCTAAGGCAGTTGCATGTAACCTTCCTAAACCACAAAGATCTCCTGGATGAAGTGCACATGACAAATACTCTCAGCAGCCCCAACTGCACTCTTTCAAAACAACACCCACATTAACACATAGAGTTACATCTCATGGAGCCTCTACCTCTAAGCCCATAAGGCAAGTCACCACACAATCCAATATTCTAGTAATTGGAGACTCCTTCATGAGACACACTGATGTCCCTCACACCAGGCTGAGTAAGGAGAAAGTTACAGTCAGTTGCTTATGAGGGGCTAGGATCCACCACATTATGCATGAACTGAGGTCACTGGACCACAATTACCAATATGACTCAGTCATAGTCCATGTGGGAGTAAATTACCTGAGATGTACCTCCCAAGACTATATGAAGAGAGACATCATGGAGCTCTCAGAATATGTGTCTCAGGCTGGTATGAGCCTAGCATTGAGCAGCATTTTATCTTCTCCAAGGATGATGCCACAATATGAACAAAAGATGATTGACTTTAATAGTTGGCTTAGTTTCTGGTGTCATTCTAAGGGGGTGCAATGTTTGTCAGCATGGAAAGAGATGGTCAACAGACCATGCTACTTTGTCAGGAATGGTCTGCACCTCTCCTTTCTAGGCTTTTGTATATTAGCTAAAACAGTGTCTTCCCCCATAGTGCCTTTTTAGGTAATAACAAACTGAAAATACTTCTGACATACCAAATCAAAATCAAGAAAATCTAAATGTATTACTGCTCAGTGCTAGGAGTCTAAACAAAAAACTCCACTCTCTAGAAGCTCTCTTTACCCTAGAGAATGTTGATGTCTGTGCAGTTACTGATACATGGTTTAAAGCCGCGGAGAGCACACCAACAGTGTAAGGTTATAATGCCTTCCACAAATTTAGGCCAGCTACTTCACAGGCAGGGACTAAAGGTGGAGGTGTCTCTATTTACATAAAAAATAAATATACTTCAGGGCTGGTCAAACAGGACAATGCACTTGAGCTGCTCCATGTTCAAATCACCACAGGTAAAATCCAATACCACTTCCTTGCAAGCTATAGGTCCTCCTCTATGACCCAGGAAACCCATACCATGTATTTAAACTTATTAGAAGCACTAACCATCCAACCCAACACCATATTTATGGGTGACTTTAATTATCCCACTATTAACTGGGAATCCTATACAACACCAAATGTACAAATACAGAGATTCCTGGAGTTTGTAAACACAAACTCCCTGGACCAGATAATCAATAGACCAACCAGGGGTGCAACCATACTGGATCTGGTCCTCACTAATATGAGAGAATGCTGCACATCCCCTACTGTAATGCCTTCCCTGGTAAGGTCAAACTACAAAATGGTCTCCTTTCAAGTAAAAATAAAACCTGGACCTCCAGCTAAACCTCGAATATTCAGGAAGTATTCTAAGGCTAACCTCCTGCTATTAAGTGAGAACTTGACAAAATTTCAAGCCCCCATAAACCCTGCCTATGCAGAACTGTTCACAGAAACCCTGTACAAGCATGTTAATAGCTGCATATAGGTAGCTGTACCCACCAGAAAGAAGTACAGAACTAACTCAAAAAACAAGCCACCCTGGTGGAATCACAAAATCAAGCATCTGTATAACAGGAGGAAGAAAATCATGGCAAAAATTAGGAGGTGCAGCACCCAGCAGGATAAATGCACTCTTATCAAACTAAACAAACAACTCATAGGACAAATAAAGTTTACCAAAGCCAAATTTGAGGTAAGTTTGGCTTCCTAGGCCAAGGATAACCGCAAAGCATTCTTTAGCTATGTCCACAACTGCAATGGCAATAACAATTGTGTGCAGAGCTCATTGTAAATGCAACCACCTATACTGAGCCAGAAGATATAACAAACCTCCAGACTGATAAATTCATCTCCAACTTTACTCCTCTCTCCCCCTCAACCTTCTCTCAGGAAATATAATCAAATATAACTTCCCCTTCTATCACTAGGGAACAGGTCCTTAATGCTCTTTCTAAGATCAAGAACCATGCATCAATGGGCCCAGACAATATCCCAGGATGTCTTCTAAATAGCATGAAACATGACCTATCAGGGCCTCTGGAATTACTATTTAACTGTAGCCTCCAAACAGGCTTCATGCCTCATGAATGGAGAAAGGCAACAGTCATCCCTCTGCACAAAAGTGGGCCATCTACAGACCCTGGAAACTATAGACCCGTAAGTCTCACTAGTCTTATATGTAAAGCCATGGAAAGAATTATCATGGAGATGATCAATAGAGATATAGTAAACCTCCAGACATTGGACCCAACCCAGTTTGGATTTGTCAAACGCAGATCGTGGCTACTCAACCTGGTGGACTTCTTTGTGAAGGTCACCAAAGCAATGGATGAGGGCAAAACTATTCACACTGCCTACCTTGAACTGGCCAAGGCATTTGACACAATAACCCACTCAGGCATTGTTGACAAACTCAACAGGTTAGGTACAAACCTGTATGTCACCCGATGGATAGCCAACTGGCTCACAGACAGGACCCAGGAAGTTAGAACTGAGGAGTCCACCTCTACAAAGAGGCCAGTCACAAGTGGAGTCCCTCAGGGATCAGTCCTTGGACTGCTCCATTTTGGCATCTACTTTTCAGAGGTCAAGGCCAATGTCAGTGGTCTCTGGACAACTAAATTTGCAGATGATTGCAAATTAGGAGATGTCATTGAATCTCAGAGTGACACAAATGTTCTATAGAAGGGGCTGGCACAGACAAACAACTGGTGTCAGAGCCGTGGACTAAAACTAAATGCCAAAAAATGCATAATAGTATCCTTTGGGAAGTCATCCACCCCTGGTAACTATCATATTGACAACCTACCCCTTAAAGTTGACCCAGTAGACAGGGACTTAGGGAGGGACACACATAGATAGTAATCTAGCCTTTGATCATCATGTGTCTATGTGGTGAGAAAATGATTCTATGTTGCACAACTTATAAACAAAGGTATGGCATCTAAGTCCAAGGAAGTCATTGTTCCACTGTATTCGTCATTCATCAGACCTGTCATTGAGTACAATGCCCCCTTTGGTTTGTACGTAACCAGGCTTATCCAACAATTGGAATGTCCACAGAGGTTCCTCACTAAAAGAATACAGGGCATAAGTAATATGTCCTATACAGACAGCCTCAAGGCCCTATCCCTGTATTCTCTCTCCTTCAGGCTTTTGAGGGAGATCTATGCCTGGCATACAGGGCATTGTCAGATCCCCACTCTGATGGACCTCCTGCACATCCACAAAACAAACAGCACCATAATTACCCACTCTAAAGACTTAAACCTTGCCTTGATATAAATAGGACCTGCTGGAGAGATAGGTATGTATCCCAGAGACTACCCCATCGATGGAAAAGGCTCCCCATCCATGTGAAGCAGAGTTCCTCCCTGACCCAATTCAAGTGCAGCTTGGACAGCTGGATGGGAAACCAGAAGTTCATCCCTGGTTTGGTACCTATGTCTCTAATGGAAACAGGCAATTTGTAAATGGTTTATCTCCCTGGCCCATGCTTACGCTTATCAAGGGTATCAGAACTTGTCAGAGATTTGGAATGCATGACTAGGCTTAAAAAGGCCCTTGTGGTCATTAGCCAAGTAAACACCTATGAACATGTTTTTACTGAACAATGCTCCATGCCTCATTAAATAAATACTTAGGGAAAGGTAACATATCCTATCTTGAAGAGGAGGGGGAGTTGGACTATCAAATGGTATTTAAACTAAAATGGACAATCGATAAATTATACAGACCATCAACCCCTTTGTGATGTCACTAAAAGACAATGCTCTGAACTGCAATGGTTTATGGTTATGAGCTGCTAAAAAGATTTATCCAGTAGCCTTAAGTTTGATTACCCCATTTTCTGCTTGTGTAGTATATAACTCTGAATAGGCAACTTAACCAGCACACTGCTGCTGAACTGCCTTTGAAAAAAATGGCCTTGTGCCAAGAGGGTTCTCAGTGTTTAACATATGAGTAAAAGCTAGTAAAATAAGCAAAAATAATATCTGATTAACAACAAAGCACATCACTTTAAAGTCACAGTTCATTGCTTTACCATTTTATGGTATAGCTACTATAGCATTTTCTAAACTTGCTCCATTTGCCCATTTATTAATCATCTATGCACAAAGATTATCAAAAGTTTATATAATACAAACAAACATGCAAAGTTCTTAACTCCCAAAAGCCCAAGGAAACAATCCTAAAAGCAAGAGAAACAATTTAAAAAAATCATGTTTTTAACTGAGTGCTGTATTTGAAAAATGTATCAATCCCTCTCTATGAACCTATGAACCTAGAAGACTCAGCATGGCTTGACTTTTCAAACCACACCTCCTCTATGAGCTTGCCCAGCCACACTAGACTCCACAAACACTACATTTCGAACTTTAACCAAAGCTGCTTCTCTGCATATGATTTCTGTATGTTTTTTAAATGTCTGTGACCTTGTTCTCTATGCTGAAGTGCTTATCACATTTGTTTTATGTCTGTTTTAAACTGTACATACTGTAAGTTAATGCCTTCAAATTACTTTGCTTGTTACATAGATACTGTGTGTAAACAGGATCATGGGAGTATAGGAATTACAAGGTAACTGAGTGTTGTGATCATTTATGCCTTGCTAGTAGTCACCCTTAGACTGTACCTCCTTTTTCAAGGAAGTCTATGCCAGTCAAGCCGGGGGTGAATTTGTGAATACCCATCCAATCATCCAGTTCCTATGTGAAGGAAAATGATGTATCACACTGCTTAATTTGCTGCAGGAGTCTATTCCAGAAGTTGAGAAAGTGTTCCATAATTAACCTCTCTCTCCACTGTGGTTTATTTATTTGCTGATGAAAATTTAGATTCCTGGTTTTAATATTTGTGGAGACAGTGCTTTCAGTCTTTTTTCGTAGCTTAGGGCTTTTAGACCAGTGATCTTCCAAGTTAGGAAACTCTGGGGTTTTTCTAGGTGCTTGATATATCTTCTGGTGTACATCTCAAAGGGGAACATTGCATTCATTTATTGTCCTAATTAATACTGAATATAATGAGACAATGACCTCTTTAGATCTAAATGATATTAGTTTGGCAATTGGCTATATTAAACAGAAGGACTGCCTGATTAGTATTGTTACATGATAATCAAAGGAGAGAAAATTATTAACTCAAGATTCAAGATATTTAACAACATTTTCATTTGGAAATGGGATGTTGTCTGTGGTGAGTGCTGGGTAGAGGGTTTGTTTACCAAATGTGAAAATATTGCTCTTTGTAGTTTTTAATTTAGGTTTGCTTTAAGCACACCAGGTATTTACAAATTCTTGCTGAAGGACTTCAGCATCAGAGGGGGACTTGACAATTACTCTAATTTTACAGTTGTCTAACTAAATTTGAATCTGTGTGATAGCAAAATTAATCAACATTTCTAAAGTGTGATCAATGCTTTCAGATGTACTTTTGCAGTGGGCAACCCTCCCTTGCCCCTTCATATGGGGGAGTGGGATGTTCCTCCACATGTCTGCTACTTTAGTATTACCACTCTGACATCAGACAACCAGAACTGTTGAAGAAAGGAGAAAAGTGACATTAAATTAAAAAGATGTGGCAACAGCTGACACAACACACTCACTCCATAAAGAAAATGGGGGAAAAAGGTGGCTGCTGCTGCTGCTGATAATAATGATCATAAAAATTGAGGGGAAAGGGGAGTATTTGTCTTTCCGGAATATCAAATATTCTCCTTTCTTTGAGGTTGTGGATCACTGGAGTGAGAATGTAAAAAGTAATAAGGTATATGAGGTACGGAACACCCTAAAAAAGTTACAGTACATGCAAGCTTTTAAGCTCTTATTCGTGCAGTGCAGCCCATTACTTTTACTCTAGCTGTTCTGTTTACTTTCACTGACAGGGTGACATACTTCTGTAAAAGTAACTCTGAAAGTTTCTGGCTTACTGCGCAATGAAATATGGTTTTGTATGTATCCGAATCACAACTTGCAGGTAATGGAAGAAGAGCCCAATTAAGAATTTGTTAGTGTAATGAATTACAAGCAGACAAAAATGTATGTCCTTTATATTAAGTTGCTCCAGTCTCTAAATCTCTTGGGATTCCTGGTAGATTTCACATGTCCTGTCTAAGTGCACTTACTTTTTGAGTGAAAATAACCAATTAAATGAGTGTACTGAACTGGGATTAAACATTGCCTAATTTATGAGGCCAGTCTTGCAATCATCAGAGCAGTACTTCTTCCCATGCTTTATATAGTTTCATAGTTTCATAGTATAGTACTACACTATCTGCCCTGGGGCATTTGTAAGCCTAGCCATAGTGATGTGGCTTTTGCCACCCCATAAAATGGTACAAAAAATGTACAGAATAAATTTAGAATACTGTGCCTCTGTCTAGTAGTGACACAATGAAGGTCCCCTTACATAATAGAATTAGTTTACTCTGCCCCTGTCTAGCAGTGACACAGATGTAACCCCTGGCGTAAACTTATGATCTCCCATCCACTCATCAAGATTTCTCTTGAAGAGAGTCAGTGAGGGGCTCTGCCTAATACAAACTGGGATCTTGTTCCAAAGCATGGGAAGCCTCTGGGTTATGAATCTATCCCTCCAGCATGTCCTATTCATACTTGTGCTGAGGTTTAAGTCTTTAGCTCTCGTGGTCCTGATGGATTTGGATTTTTTGAGGTGGAGCATGTCCATCAGATCCTGATTGGACATGGCCTTGTACGTCAGGCAGAGATCACCTCTGAGCAGGTGGTATGCTACTGAATAGAGCTGAAGTTTCTTTAGTCTGGCAGAATAAGACATATGTTGGAGACCCTTGATCCTCTTGGTGAGGTACTTTTGTGGTCTCTCCAGCTGTTGCAAATGCCGGGTGAGGTACATACCAAATGGGGCATTGTACTCAATCATGGGTCTGATGAGGGAGGAATATAGGGGTACAATGACATCCTTGGATCTGGATGCGAATCCCTTCATGATGAGGTGTGCAAGGTAGAATGTTTTCCTAACCACTTTGGCAACGTGGGTGTCAAATGAGAGGTCGCTGTCGACTTGGGTCCCTAGGTCTCTGATTACTTTTTCCGTACTCAGTGGGTTGCTGTCTATGTGATAATTTGTGGGTACTTTGTTTTTCCCAAAGGGGATGACTATACATTTTTTGGCATTTAGTTTAAGGCCGTGACTCCGGCACCAGTTGTCCTTTTCTGTGAGGCCTTTTTGTAGGATGTGTGTGTCTGCTGGTGTATCGACTATGGCGCCTAGTTTGCAGTCATCTGCGAACTTTGTCAGCCACAGCCCTCCCATGTTTGCTTTAACATCTGAGAAATAAATGCCGAACAAGAGGGGTCCCAGGACAGATCCCTGTGGGACATCACTTGTGACTGGCTTTGAGTCTGACATTGCTCCAGCAATTTTAACTTTATGGGTTCTGTCCTTTAGCCAGTTTGCATCCCATCTAGTAACATAAGGGTTTACTTTTAAGCTGTTGAGCTTATCTATGATGCCTGAGTGGGGTATTGTGTCGAAGGCCTTAGCCAAGTCCAGGTATGCTGTATGGACTGCTTTGCCCTCATCAATGGCTCTAGTGACTGTTTCGAAAAAGTCAACCAGGTTTAAAAGGCAGGATCTGCCCTTTACAAAGCCGAACTGGGTGGGGTCAAGTGACTGTAGGTCCCCTATGTCTCTGTTTATGAGTTCCATAATGATTCTTTCCATAGCTTTGCAGACCAGGCTGGTTAAGCTTATGGGGCGGTAGTTTCCAGGGTCTGTAGAGGCACCCCCCTTGTGGAGTGGGACCACTGTTGCTGTACGCCAGTGTTCAGGTACATATCCCAAAGTAAGGCTAAGGTTAAATAGCATTTGTATGTGTGGGTTTAGCTCCTCTTGGAGTTCACGTAACGCACAACCCGGGATACCGTCAGGTCCCATTGATGCTGTGTTTTTTGCTTTGTTTAGGGCGGTTCTCACTTGGACATCTGAGATGACAGGGAGATTACATTCAGCTGGGATAAGTATTTCTTCTTTTGGGGGTGAAGGAGGGGAGAAATTTGCACAGAACCTGTCACCCAGAATGTTGGCACTATCTGTGGGTTCAGTGTATTTTTTGTTGTTGTGAACCAACTCTGAGCATATCTGAGGGTTTCCGCCCTGGTTTCTAACATAGCTGAAGAAGGCTTTGTGGTTATCTTTAGTGTCCTTAGTGATTTTTCTCTCAAAGTTGGCCTTGGATGTTTTTATGAGAGAATGTAGTTTTCTGCTAATGTTGATCGGAGATGTCTTCCCTTCATGGGATTTTGCTCTGACATGCAGTAGCTTCCTTCTTTTGTTATACAATTTGTTTATGGCTGAGGTCCACCAGACAGGACGCTTACCTTTGGTAGAGTGGGACTTGGATTTGTTTGGGATTGCATGATCCATGCATTCTTGGTGATGTCCATAGAAAGCATTTGTGAAGGATTCGGCATTGTGGGATGTGGTATCCACTGGCACAGTGGGCTTAAATGATACCATCTCAGTCTTAAGAAGAGTGAAGTCTGCTTTTGAGAAGTTTTTCACTGTGATCTTTTGTGCTGGGGGTGGAGGTGGGATATGTATATCCAGGGTGATTAGTTTGTGGTCAGATCTCACTAGTGAGGGGTATACTTCAGGTGTGGAGCATTTTGTCCCCATGTTTGTGATGATCAGGTCTAGTATATTATCTCCCCTAGTGGAAGAGGTGACTAGTTGTTCCAGTGCATTTGAATTTATGAATTCCAGGAACCTTTGGGCTAGGGTATTAGGGCTAGAATAATGTACCCAATCTATGTTTGGGTAGTTGAAGTCTCCCAGTATGATGGTATTTTGTGATACATTCATATCCTCCAATGTCTTCAGGAAGGCTGAGTGGGGTTCTTGAGATTGGGAGGGTGGTCTGTAACATGCTACCAGTTGTATAGCAGTTTTGCCTATGGTTAGTTGCACCTGTATGGTCTCTGATGCTTCATGTGTTGCTACTAACCTGGAGGTGTGGGTGTCCTTGATGAATATGGACACTCCCCCTCCCTTTGTGGTTCGGCCCGGGTTTTGGGGCTGAAAAGCATGATACGAGGTATAGCCTGGTAGCTGGGGTGCTCTCAGGAGCCTTGAACCAGGTTTCAGTTACTGCACAGACGTCGATGTTCTCCATGCTGAGGAGTGCATCAAGTGCCTGCATCTTGAGATTTAGACTCCTGGCATTGAGCAGCATTACCCTTAGTTTTTTTCCATTTTTGTTTTCTGAGGAGGTGGGTTTGTCTTTTGAGCCTTGCCTAAAAAAGGTACTATGGGGGTGGCAAGAGCCTTAGCCAATATCCGGAAGCCCAGTGGTGACAGGTGTAAGCCATCCCTTGCGAAGCAGCGTGGCTTGTCCAACATGTCATCCCAGGCAGACAGACATTGGATCCCCTTAGAATGACACCAGTACTTGAGCCAATTGTTAAAGCTGATCATTTTGTCTTTGTATTGTGGTATCATTCTTGGTGAGGGCAAGATGCTGCTTAGGGTCAGGGTCATACCAGCCTGGGCTACATAATCGGAGAGCTCCTCTATGTCTCTTTTCATGTAGTCCAGGGAGGTACGTCTCAGGTCATTCACACCAGCATGGACAATGACGGAGTCATATTTGTACTTGCTTTGGAGTGACTTGAGTGCGTGTGTTATGTGGCAGATCCTAGCTCCCGATAAGACAGCTCACAGTCACCTTCTCCTTGTTCAGCCTGGTCAGTGGGACATCAGTGTGTCTGACTATAGAGTCACCTATTACTAGTGTATCAGGCAAGGTGTTTGGCCTTAAGGGCTGTGATTGGTTGACACACTGATTTATTGAAGTATGTGTTGCATGTGTTTTGTTTTGAGGTGGTGGATTTTTGGATGTCTGCTTTGGGAGCCTCTGTTGTTTTGGTAAGTTTTTTATTAGAGCCCCTGAGTATGTCTTTGTGTTTTTATGTGTTTGGTTTGCAGTTGTGGTAGGTCTATGTGGGACTGGGATTCTTGTGTGTGTGGTTGCCATCTCCTCCTGTCTGGTCATGCCAGCCCTGAGTTGAGAGAGTTCAGCCTCCAGTTTGGCTTTATAGTTGCATCTCTCACATGTATTTGTGTTTGTTGGGAGGAGGAGAGGGTTGTCTGTGTACATGAGACAATTGTAGCATTGTCTCAAGATACCCAGATTGACCAGTTGAACTGGAGACGATGCCAGTAATCGACCACTCGACATGCTAGAACAGTATAAGGGAGTGCTGTACCTTTAAGGGAAGTGGATATTCACAGGGGTGGTAAGTAGATGTAGTGCTTTACTTAGTACGAGAGTGCTTACTTAGTAGAGAAGTATTGAGAACAAGTGCTAGGCTTATAATATAGTGAGTAGTCTGGTTATATTAAGAGTAGAGCTTCCTTAAGGGAAAATTTGAAGAGCAGACTTGGCGGAGCCAGAAAAAGTTTAACCTTGTTTAACCAGCGCTGTGCTATGCGCACAACCGTGCAAACGTGGATTTAAACAGTGAACTACAAAAGAGCTAGAAATGGTCCAAAACAACCAATTACTACAGCTTCTTGTGCTGAGGTCACTTCCTACAGGACAGGTAGGCTGGTCAAGGCTCCCCACTCCCACTGGTGAGCAAAGAAACTTCCTTCTGTCCAAGTAAGGTAATGGACAACACAGGAACTACACCACAGCCCGGAATACAGCAATGCCTGTAAACTGGTCTAAACTAGTCGAGGAGAGGCGGGAAAACAAGGATTATTTTTTTGTTTTTGGTAGAAACACACAGAAAATGCAGAAACAGTGATAAATTAGTTACACAGGCTAGCACACTTTAGTGGGCAGCCTCCACAGTTAAATTAAACAAACAAACAAACAAACTTTCGATCAAATTTGACTAAAATGTAACGTTAAGTGCAGATTTTAAAATAATGCAGCAAACAGTTAAAAAACAGTTCAAGCTAGTTCAGGGTAAGCTACAGAAGCTATTCCAAGTGAAAAAAAGCAAAGATACTTAAATCCAGAAAGTAGTCGATTTTCTGAGTTCCCTGCTGCTAGGACCACTCTGCAGAACCACGAGGAGCTTGTCTGAGCAGTATAGCCAGAAAAAAATGCCCAGAGGCGGATTTTAAACAGTGAACTACAAAAGAGCTACAAATGGTCCAAAACAACCAATTACTACAGCTTCTTGTGCTGAGGTCACTTCCTACAGGGACAGGTAGGCTGCTCAAGGCTCCCCACTCCCACTGGTGAGCAAAGAAACTTCCTTCTATCCAAGTAAGGTAATGGACAACACAGGAACTACACCACAGCCCAGAATACAGTAATGCCTGTAAACCGGTCTAAACTAGTCGAGGAGAGACGAGAAAACAAGGATTATTTTTTGTTTTTTTATTTTTTTTGGTAGAAACACACAGAAAATGCAGAAACAGTGATAAATTAGTTACACAGGCTAGCACACTTTAGTGGGCAGCCTCCACAGTTAAATTAAACAAACAAACTAACAAACTTTCGATCAAATTCGACTAAAATGTAACTTTAAGTGCAGATTTTAAAATAATGCAGCAAACAGTTAAAAAAACAGTTCAAGCTAGTTCAGGGTAAGCTACAGAAGCTATTCCAAGTGAAATAAAGCAAAGATACTTAAATCCAGAAAGTAGTCGCTTTTCTGAGTTCCCTGTTGCTAGGACCACTCTGCAGAACCATGAGGAGCTTGTCTGAGCAGTATATATAACAGTTGTTTTAGGACTGACACATTTATTGTTTATTATCCTTGTAAAGCAAGTCACTGCTGCTGACTTCAACTTAAAGTGGCCTATTTTTCTACAACTTAACCAGCATGGCAGTTTACTGCCTATTAAATGATAATGCCTAGATCTACTTAATTGGACTTTTCCCTACTCCGATTCCTGCCAGAAAGGCAAGATCGTCTAGCAAGCTTTAGCGAAGTCAGAAGGTTACACAGTGCTCACTGTAATAAGGTTTTTGGGACAGCAGTAGCACTGTTGAATAAGTTAACACTTTAGACACATAACTATGAATCACAACCACTGTTACACAACCAGAATTAGAAATGCCTTTGCTTTAGCATCATATAAAAATGATATATGTGCCCCATATACCTGTTTTGCCAGGTAATCTCATACTCGCTCTACTTTTTTTCCTAATGTGAAATTGCAACATTTGTGTATTTTCAGAATTTCCTTGCTTGGAACATCACTGCGTGTTTCACTGTCTGCATATATTTTGCCAGCATCCTTATTTGTTGTAGCTAGTTAGTTTAAATTACGAGATATGCTTCATTTGTTTAGAAACACCATGTGTAATTCAGCTACTTGATGCTTTCGGTATGTATATATTTAGTCATACATCAGCTGTTGTACATTCCACATACTACTGAGTTATCTTACCTGAT